>NW_009220109.1:0-15331 GCF_000690835.1 Fulmarus glacialis
ACGAGGCTGCTGGCCCACCGAGACGGCAGTCCCCGCCGAAAACAGCTTCGTGCCACGCGCCAAAGCCAACAGATTCCCTGCCGAACAGGGGATTTTTATAAAGGCGGTGAGATCAAGACCTCAAAGTAAAGGCAAAGCGCACACAGGGCATATAGGAGATGAGTCTTTGCAAAACTGGACTGCGCGACGGCCGGGGTCTCACCTCCAGCGGTGTCGGGGTGAACCCTTCCCTGCCTGCGTGTCCCAGGGCATTTCCCTTCATCTCCCCAGGGATGGAAATCAGCCTTCCTCATCCTGGAGCCACGGCAGGGACTGGCCTTTGCTGGGCACTGGTACCACGAGGCAGCAAGCCTTTCCAAGCCCTCCTTAATACACATAATAAAGAGGGATTTGAACTGGCCAACAAAGATGGAACCGAAGCAATCCCAGTGGGAGCATATTTTTATAAGCCGGGGCTATAAGAGAAAGGGCAGGAAACCTGACACATCGCAAATCACTCTCCTGTCACTTGCTGTAATCTAGAAATGCTCTATTAAAAGTAAGAGCAGCCCCAGCTGCCTGCAGCGAAGCAGAATCGAGGCCAGGGCGGAAGGCAGCTCAGGTTCGGATCTGGCTGCCAGATAGGTGGAAGTCTCTGAGGCTGCGCTGCTCTGCTACGATTTATAAATATATAGAGCTGCCCGGCTCAGTGACATCCATCACCCGCAGCCAGCAGATGTAGCTGGGGGGGAGATGTCTCCTTCCCTCCCGGCTGGCTGGGTCAGCTCTGCTGCTCGGTCGGGAAAGGGCTCAGGGCAGAGTCCCATGTTTCCAGTTAGTCCCCAAAAATGCACTCCCCGGATGAGGAAGGGGCGGGCAACAGGGGCTCCTGCCTGCCTGCGGCGAGCAAAGGGCTCCTGTCCCCTGGGCAGCTGGAGGGGGGCGAGGGGACCCCCCCAATCCCCGGACCAGAGCTCAGCACCACCGGGCAGCCCAGCTTGCTGGTCCGGCTGATGGCAAAGCATCGGGCATGCAAGGATAGCGCACCTCCTCCTCCTCCTCTGGGGGTTTGCTCTTAATGAATTGGATGACGGCGCAAACAGGTCATCGGGCATGCAAGGATAGCGCTCCTCCTCCTCCTCCTCTGGGTGTTTTGCTCTTAATGAATTGGACCCGGCGCTAACGAGGTTGGGAAGTTGCCTCCTCTTCCCTCGGCCATGGCCATGGCTACTGCGAGCCCCCGCGGCCCACCGCTGAAGTCAGAGCAGCAAAAAACATCAGCTAACGGTGATTCACCTGAAAAACCAGGTTCTGGGGAAACAGGAGCCCTTTGCCAATTGAGCACAAAGTGTGGCAATGATTATGGGAGGGAGCAAAAAAATTCAAGGGTGTCGAAGCATTTCAGGGCTTCCAAAAGGAGCGGTTTTGCTTGGGAAATGCAGATGCCTGTTTGCTTTGAGGTTCTCCAGGTGAGACCTTTGACAGCATTTTAACACTTTTCGTTTTCGGCAGGTCTGATCGCGGAGGACAGACCGGCTCAAGAGGAGGTGAGAAGCAACCCGGAGAGGAGGAGGAGCCTCCTCCCTCCTTCCCCAGCTCCACCGAGGTTTCCACCACCATGAGACCTATTTTCTCACTTCTCTCCCACAGCGGAACCAAACTCCCTGGACCTCCCCGGCTCCAAGCACCAGTCAAGAGATCTGGGGATCCCAGGCATCCCCTGGCCACGGGAAAAGCCCAGGGCAGGGCTGGGAGAGGTGCCCCCACCCCAGCACCCTGTTGCACCATCCTCTGCGGCCGGTGCACACCAGCTTGTTCAAATAAAGCCCCATCTGTGCAGATTATTTACAGGAGGATGTTTGCTCTGTTGCAGAAGCTGATTTGGTGATGAAAGCTTAAACAGGATGGAGAAGGGAGAACCGAGCAGAGTGTCCTAGAGAAGGGACACGGCCCCGTGGGTCCTTCCCGGAGCCAAATCCCCGCAGCAGCACCCCTCAAACCCAGACACCGTGAGCGCCGCATTGGCACAGGCGCAGAGGCTGGGATCCACAGAGAGCCACCGGCCCCGGGATAACCTGCCCTGCAGGTTATAGGAGCCCCTGCAGCTTATAGGAGACACAAAATGACTTGTCCATACACAAAGTAAAACATCCCTGTTGGTGACCAAAAGTCCAGGGAGTCCCACCAGAGATCGCCCCAGGAACGGGCACGGCAAAGCCGCTGGCGAGCTGGGAAGGGCAGAGCAAGGGAAACCCTTCACAGAAACGGTTCCCCCAAAAGCAAGAGCGTGCTCTCACCTTGTTGCCCAGCTGGGAAGGAAAAACCCTGCTCGGGGGCTGGAGCATGTTGCTGCACCCCAAGGTAGACCAGGAAACCACCCCAAGTCCCTTCAAGCACCGAGATAATCCCCAGGCCACCACATCCGTTCTTCCCTTTGCTGTTGGGGGCAAGATGAGGAGCCCAGCCCTGGAGAAAAAAGCCCAGATTTCCTCCCAGTCCTTCTGGGTCCCATGGGAGATGACTGGTTGTCCCCTGGGCCTCTTGTAGGACATGAAGAACCACAATGCATCCCTGCCCACTGACTGCTGGAGATCACCCCTTTGAAATGCTCCTTCCTGGCAATCAAGAAGCCTCCCGGACCACGGCGAGAGGTGAAGCACGGCCAGAGCAGCCACGTGCGCTCACCCATCCCATTCCATTCCATCCCATCCCTACTCACCCACATGGACTCAGGCTCACTCAGCTCCTTCTTTCTCAATGACAGCTCCTGGAGCTCTCCTCTTGCTCCTACCTCCAAAGCACCAATGGAGAAAGATCTCACCTCTTCAGAGCCAGCCCTCGCCACTCTTCTCTGCCGCTGGAGCCCAGAGCCGACCACCACGTGTCCACTCCTCCCGTGGGTGAGGCTGAGGAGCCGGCGGGCATCAGCAGCTCGGAGATGGTGTTTTCCCGTGGAAGGATCAAGAGCAGGGAAAGGGCTGGGGCAGTTGGAAAACCTGCATTCGAGCTAGCAACGCTTGCTCAACCGCTGGTTAGTGGCTCCACAGGAAACACCTTCCCGTGCTCACCTGGAAAGACATGTTCCTAGCGAGGCAAGGCCATCAGCGGGCAGGGAGTGGACGGGAGGCTGCAGGAGGTACACCCCTTGGCAGATACAGCCTCCTCTTCACCACAGTCGGTGGAGGAAAAGAGGCTGCCAGGGAGTCCTTCAGCTCTCAAGATGCTTTTTGTCTCTGCAGCGTTGGGGTCTGCTATGGCCATTCCATGAGGAAAAAAGGGCTTTCTCATGTAGGAGTAATCCAACCTGGGCTTGCTCCAGTATTTGCTGTTATAATATGTCTTTACACTCCGAAGTTTTATTTTAGACTGAAGATGTGAGGTTGCATGTGGAGCTCTCTGCCCCTTCCTGAGCTGCCCCAGGGCCAAGCAGTGCATAAACAGAGCTCTGCAGGGACACAGCACACTCCGAGTCGAAGCTATGGCTCGTTAAAACCAGCAACATGGGTGGAAAATTGGTGGACCATGAAGCTGTGGGCTTTCAGTTGCTGTAGAGCTTCTTTGACCCTTACAGCATGGACAAATCCTGGGACTAAGTATCAGGGGGCTGAAATAAGTGGTAGGAAGGACCCCAGGCTTTACCACAAGCTCACCAAGACATCTCAGCAATAGTGATCCCCCTGACAAGGCTGGCTGAAAGCATCCCAAAGGGCTGGGGAGAGCAGAAACCTGGAGCAGGAGGTTGGGACAACATCGTACCCAAACAGGTCTCACCTATTTTGCGAAGAACAACCCAAACCTGCCTGTCGCACTCATGGCAGAGCTGCTGGGTGACAAGGAGAAGCCACCCAGGCCTGTCCCACCACAGAGCCCCTCTGTGGCCACCCTTCCACTTCCAGCTCTCACGGACGGGTACTGGACGTGGCTGCCATGCTTCGGGACACAACGCCCACGGCCCCACAGCTCTCCCGCTGGCCTCCCTGGGAGCACAGGGTGCGGCAGAAGGCTCCTCACTCCGTCAGGAGGTTACGCAGATCAAAAGCACGCGCTTGTGTGTCATAAAACCAGACACTGCTTCCTCCTCCCTCCACCCTCACCGCGGAGCTGGGCGGTATCTCCGGTGCTCACCACAGCACTCCAGCCACACGGCCGGTAGCCTCGCCAGGCCAGAGCACCTTTCCCGTCACACCCCTCTGAGGTGGCTCCACCACGTCCCCTCAGAACATGGGCATGGGCTGGAGAAGAGGAGACCTGCATGGACATGACAGAAACAATCACATCCCCAAGGGGACCAGCAAGGCTCTCTCAGGTGGCACCCAGCCTTACCTTGTGACACGGGACGTGTCATGCTTTCCTCTCCTCTGCCGTTGATGGTGCCAGATGCTCAGAGCAAAGTACGGTATCTCCACTGTCATCAGTGCCACGACTCATAGCCAGCTCCCAAAGCTCGTCTCACTCCTCCCAGGTGTTGGCACTTTCCATGCTCAGACCCCTCTGCAGATATTGCTTCAAACAGCTTCGGGATGGCTGAATAAGGCCCATATCAGCCGCCTTCCCACACCTCGATGAGGCCACATGCCTGTTCTGGTGCAGAGCCGTGGCTGCCCCAGGCTCAGGAAGGCTGGGACATTAAGTGGGGAAATACTGATTTCGCAAGGGGCTCCAACAACAGCACAGGAGAAGCAAAGCCATGCTTGGGAGAGCTGCAGATCAAACCAAGCCAGGAAGCATTTCTCGCTAGCCACGAGTGAAGGAAGGAGAGGAGGAGAACCAGGTGAAGCCAGGGACAAAGCACCATCTGCCTGTGTCTGTGCAGGATGCCAGCCAGATTTCAGAGCCCTGAAATGGAGACCTCTCGTTTGCAAATACATGATGGTATTTGGTGAAATCCAAGGGCTGTGGGGTCAGGATGAAACACTCCTCCATAGCCATGAGTCAGCCTGTAGCGTTGCTGCGGACAGGAAGCCCGTGAGTCATGGGCTGCAGCTGGGTTGGAGATGACCACTAAGAACATCACTGTTATTTATAGCCAAGACACTGATATGGGCAGAAAGGCCCCGGCAGCTGCCCCGGGGCAGGGGCCACACGGTGCATTGCCAGCACGTCACGTCCTGGGCACCTGCTGCTCTCATCTTCTGCGTCCCCGTCTTGGATTCCCAACCTGGAGCTGGGTTCCTGGTGTGCTGGATGTGCCCCCTTTGTCCAGGTGACACTCTCCATCCAACAGCCAGTCTCGATGCTAAAGCCAACGTTACTAGTTGCCGAAACACAGCATTTCCCAAGGCTCTCCCCCATGGGTACCACCGGTGGAAAGAGATGCATGAAAGAACAAACACAGATTTTGCAGAGGGATTTCTAACGTAATTTATCCGTAATTCAAGAGGCACTAAGGAGATACAGGAACTCTTGCATGAAGAAGAAACCTTCTTCCACCTTGAAGGTTTAGCTTCTCCGAGTTTTCCAGCCAGACCCCACCTCGGTGGCTCAGGACTCCGCAGGCAGCCCTCACCTCAGACTCATCCTCCATCCTCCTCTGCCCCCTCATTTTGAGGCATTTGGGTTGTGCCTCGCCGACGGTGAAGGAGCAGCTGTGAGCACAGCGTGCGGAGCTGCGAGGCCAGGAGCAAAGCTTGCCAAGAGATTTGAAGAAGGGCTGGTTATAAGTAACTACCCTTCGCTAGCTGGTTTCCTTCATGCCTCCCTTCCGACTGCGTGGTGCGCTCAGCCAAATATCATTAAAGGTTTATCCACACGCTGATCACCTTATTTGCCTTCAAAGCTGGAGCGAGATCTCTCTCCCCGGGGAGAGGCCGTAGCTGTCGCACCACCTCCAAAGCCAACGGAGGCTGCGCGCGCTCGCTCCCAGCCTTGCACGGCTGCAGGAATTGGTCAGGATGCTTTGGAAAGAAGTGGCTGATGCCTTCAAAGTGGAGTATGGGTTGATAAGTGGGGAGTGGAGAGAGACATTTTAGCTCCTACTGGGTAATTATCACCTACAGACGGCTGAGGAGTTAGCTGGTGGGAGGGAAATTATAACCTAGTATAAAACCAATCTCGCTCCCAAATCCGGTCTCTTTAGTGTTCAGGAGTGTTTGGTCTGGTTCCAAAGGCTCAGCTTCTGAAGGAGTTTGGAGACGTCCCTCGACAGACCTCCGACACGGCTGCAAAGCAGAGACGGCATCCCTTTTGTTCAGAGGTGTACAAAAACGGGCGATGCTTCACAGTGAGAGGCTGAAGGAAAACAAATGGCTTCGTTCAGGAGAACCAGTTGCGGTGAGATGAGAAGTGACTTAATTACAGTAAGTCCCTTTACAGCAAAACTGCCAGGTGCTAAAAGACTTTTTAATTTAGCAGAGAAAGGCAGATCAACGCCAAGCATCTGGAAGCTGAACCGGGAGAAAATCCAATTAAAAATCAGGCAATGCTGCAAGTGGAACAAGCTATGAAGTGATGGATTATTCATTCCAGGATGTCTTGAATTCAAAGGAGAGGGAATCTAATAGATCCTTCTAGCACTCTATCTGTTGATGATGAACACTCCTACCCAACTGCTGGGAGCATGCTCACTTCATTGCAAAAGCAAGGCCGGGAGTTTGGCTAAATGCAAAGTTCCCGTGCATGTAATGGAGGATGACCCACAAGTCCCACTAGGGAAGTCGCACTGTTTTATGCTTGGAGGCATTAATAACCCAGAACTAGCAGCCAACTCCATGGAAACCAACTGGTACTCGGTGACAAGTTCTCCTGTTGCTATAGGAACAGGGCCCAAACAAATAAAAATTACCTATAATTTTTCCTCCCCAAAGTTCTCCCACATTGCATTTCCATAGCAACTAATTAGCTCATTAGTGATCTGAACCAAACCAGTGGACTGGTGGAAGTGCCCGGCTGCCATGCCTGGCTCTGTCCCCTCTCGCCGTTAGCTGAGAAGAGCCATTAAGATAGTTTATGCCGGGTTTAAGGGGAAAGGCTTGAGCATGAGGAGTTGGGTATCTCAGGGCTGGATTTCTTCGTGCCTTCCCCATGATACCTCTGATAAAAATACCACTCGGTCCCTTCTATTTCTAGCTGTCACCTTACACTTTAGGTTCTTGACCTTGTTGTTTCCTTTCCAGACCCCCCTGTCTCCTCCAGGCTCAGCATCGGTCTGTTTGACAGCAGCATGGCTTGGCAATGGTTTCCCATCCTTCTGGCCGTGATAGTCAGGTTTCTTGGCTTGTTGCTGTCTTCTGCACCGAGCTAACACATTTCATCTGCAGGGTCCTTGCAGGAGTCTGTCTTTTCTCATTTACACTCCACAACTACAACCCTCCATCCTCCCCTGGCAGTTTACTGTCATGGATCTCTTCCATCTCCAAGCCATGCTGGAGCATTGTTCAGCCACTTCCAGTCCCACCAGTCTGAGCCTTGGGAAGCCAGTGCTCAACTCTACTTAGCAAAACCAGCGCCAATCACTTAAGTCTGAAGAGACCCACCACTGCCTTGTTTAAAATAGCAATGGATGCCATTGTCACCTTCATGGCCAAGGAAAGACTGTAGCTTTGCAGACGTAGGGCTAGAAGGGTGTGTTGGATCACCCTCTCTTGATTTCAAGACATCCTGGACACAACACGATCCTCCCCTGAGGCCGATGGACCCATCCGCGTGCCACGGCATGAGTTCGGCAGAGTCCAGGTTGAGCAGCTGGAGCCAGGCTGGATGGCATAAGCACACGGGTGCTGTATGTCCTGCCTGAGCTCAGCAGGCACAGGAGATGACGGACGGCAGAGCGATCAAGTGTTAAAAATCGACCAGGAAAAAAAAAATTGTTAAAAAAAAAAAAGGACGAAGTGGCAGAATTGCTGTTGACAAGTGTTGGTGTAATTAACACAAACAAGTGCATCCAAGGAAATTAGATGCATTAAACCACAGTTACATGCCCACAGAGAGGAGATGCTACCTTCAATTAGTGTCAGAAACTTTGGAAAACAGAGACCAAGTCTGATTTCCTTCACTGTAGTAGAAATCCGCTGAAACCTGAAATCCACTGAAAATCCCCAAAAATCTGGCGACTTGCAGCCACAGGGAAACACAACCCAGGTCTTCTTGGTTTTGTTTCCTATGATTTGAATATTTTGGCACCTCTCAAGGAGTAAGTTATGAAAATAAGGTATAAAGGGGGAAAAAAACAATCAGCAATGAAAGGCAAGCAACTGAGAGTCTTTAAAACTAGCAGTCTTGAGTCTGGGGCCTTAAATACAAAGTGAGAACAAAAAATCTCCAGAGAAGTCAGGGGCATTCAAGGGAGAACAGCTTTGCTCCCCTGAATTTGCCCAGCCTCCCTTTTTTCGCAGCCTTTTGGATGGACAGACCTACTCCTGGACACCTCAGGTCCATGCCGAGCTACAAGAGGGGAGCAAGTGCCTCGGGGACTCGAAGCCCTGCAGAAATGCAAAGTTTCCTTCTCCCGTTCCCTTTGTTTTTTCCATTCCAGCGTTCCCGGGAGTCTGGATTATTCACAAAGAATAGCAGAGCATTCCTCGCTCCAGAGAGCCGTGTCTCCAACCCTCCCTGGGAATCGTGCAAAGCCTCCATGCCTTCACCTTTCCCTCAGCGTGACGATTAGCAAACTGCTCCCAAGAATAATGTAAGTAGGTGTCCTTTGGGACAACCTGAATGCTCAGGACCTGGGGGCTTCAGTTAAAATCCTTTCCTGGGACTGCTGATAGAGCCGGCTGCACGGAACGTTCCTCCTGAGCCCCTCATACAAATTGTTGATAAGGATGAGTCAGTGGAAACAGAAGATCTGAGTGTTGGTTTCATCAAAGGCAAGAAAAATTACCCTAATTTTCGTGGATCAGGTATCACCAGATGGGAGGGAATCTGTTGCAGAGACCACTGATACCATCTGGAAACCTGCCCACCCTTTGCATCGTGACACTTTCTGGTGCAACCTGTACTCCGCAAGCTCCTAAATACAGCAAACCTTCTTCCATCCCATCCTCCTCACCAGGCTGCAGGGGTGCATCCCCCACCCCAGCGCAGGTGGCAGGAACGGCCCTTCCCTCCCACCTCCACGGCCGCCCACCAGCCGGGGCGGAGGTGGCAGCAGGAGGGGGCAGCGGGAGCCAGGAGGGGACATGTCCCCGTCCCCCAGCACTCATGTCCCCTGTTACACGAGTGGTCAGCATCTGGAGTCCTCAATGGGAAGACTATCATGCTTACGTTGATGGTTTCTTCTTCCTCATTTTAGGAGCCACCTGGGGACATTTTTAGATGTTCGCTAACATTTTTTACACCTTGAGTTTTCTCCACTGGTCTGCAGCTCCATGTTAAATCTGAATTTACTATCTACCATGCCATTTACGTATGTTAGATGCTATTTCTTTGTTACCCCTAAACCCAGCTTTGTTTAGCTCTAGCTCTGCATGTCCTTCACTGACCATTGGCGAGTTGTTTATAGCCGTGGGGTCTCCACTGCTAGCCCTGGATCCCAGGTCTCACCGTCCCATGTCTGTGCTCCTCTATGCTGCATCCCGCATCTCCACTTCTCACATCTCTACTTTTATACCAGGCCTGTATTTCTCTATGCCACATCATTATATTAATAAAAAAAAAAAAAAACAAACTCGTTCTACATGGAATAACTGCTTGCTACTGTTATCCGTATAAAACCAGGGCTGTACCACACAAACAGAAGTAAAATAAATTAGCCATAGCTACCTGCTCAATTAGAAAAACCGCTGTTCCAGCTAAACCAGGTAAAACAAAGCTGTGGGAGGTCAAGAAAAGTTCAGACAGAGCAGGTCCACCAAGCCTCAGTCCTGAGGCCTTGCAAACTCAGTGCAAGGCTTAAAACCTCCTGCAATGGCAGCACCATATTACAGGGCTGCAGGTACCAGGGGTTGCACTGGGGAGCCCCAACTTCTCACCTCCAAATACCCTGGGGGAGCAGCACTGGCACCCTGGGGGGGGGACAGATGTGTCCCTCCGATGGCTCATTGAAGAAGTCGAGGTCAGGATGGAGGGTTATTGTTTTCCCTCCCTAACCTGGGGGATAAATGCCCGGTGTCTCAGGCAAGGGACCACAGCCCACTTGGGATCTCCGATGCCTTCACTGCTGCCTCCAAGCCGCTGCCGAGGACCAGGGATGGAGGACAGGCTGCCGGCTCGCTCTTCCCCACCCGCTTCATTATCTCCAAAATTACACACACAATAAACGCCCAATTAAACACTTGCTGACAGAAAGGCATCTGGAGCAGGGGGCCGCACGGCTCTACGAGGAATATTCCCCCCATCCCAGGGGCTGCGCTTCCAGGTGAATTCATGTAAATCACACATGAATTCCCGTAATTAATCGCTGCCAACCCCAGCTGCACACGTGCTGGTGCGAGCGATAGCAAACAGGGCGGGCACGCAGGGGAGGCGGAGAGCTGAGCCCACATCCAGACACCAGCCAGGTCAGGATGAGGCCAAGCTGGGTACCACGTGTGCTGGAGCAGCAGCGGTGGGTGATGCTGGAGATGCTCCCCAAGAGCCCCTGGCTGCAGCGAGATGGAGCCACCTCAGGGCTTTGCCAAGCAAATTGGCTTTTTTTGACCAGAAACAACACAACCTGTCTGGTTAAGTCCCCAGGGAGACATGCAGTAAATTCACCTAGCCCCAAAATGTGATCTGATCCAAGGACGGATGGAGCTTGGCTCCTGTGTAGCTTCTCTGGTGTCTCGTAAGGACCAAGCAGCATCAGCACGGGCACACAAGCCCCCGTCTCACCTCCCTCCTCCACCAGCCCCGTCTCCCTGTCACCCATGGGAATCTGATTATCAGCAAGATCTCTGCCGCCGTCAGACGTGATCAAAACCACAATTCAATTAAATTTGATTGGATTGAAAGCCGAGGTTTTCGAGGAGACAGGCACGTACACCCAGAGCGGGACGCCGTTCCCCAGGAAAGCGGGCTGAGATCTGCAGGACGGTCACCCCTAGGTGAAGGAAAAGCTGGGACGCGGCTCCGGCCCCAGGATGAACTCCATCCCTTGGGGCCGGTTCATGCATCCGCCTTCTGGAGGATCTCGGATAGAGTAAGGTGAGCCCAGCCTCCCGGAGATGCTTTTCATTCTTTCTCATCTTTTGAAATCAAATAAAATTCCAAAGGAGAAACTTTGTCATCTGAGCAACAGAGGGGGGGGGAAAAAAAACCCCATGCCTGGAGATGAAAGGGAATTCTAGATGGGTATTTCATCTTTTGCTCTTGTAATGAACGTGAAAACAAAAAAAGAAAGAAACAAACAGAAAATCCCAGACACAGTTAATGAGCTTTGCATTTAAATGTGGCACCAATGTCACCACGCAGACTGTTCCCTCAAGGTCCCACGTACCTGCTCACACCAGGCGATGGGCGCGGGACAGCCCGTCGGAGCAAATATTGGATGAGATTAAATTTCACTAGTGTTTACTAAATAAAACATGCATTTCAAGAAATCAAGAAAAAGTTTGTTAAATATTTTAGTACATCTGGTCTCCTCTTCCCCACCCATACATGGACTTACAAAATGCTTTGCATATTTATTTTAGCTTGCACTAGATTTATTTAAAAATAGCATCGCCAGCACTTGAAACAGCCCACTTGCTTTTCATCTAGATCTTTGCATTGAATCAATGAATCCAAAATTAAACAAGGTTGGGTGAACTAAATCTATACAAGGACCTATTTGCTGATCAATACAGAAATGGATGCCTGGGATCTGTGTGAAATATGAGGACTTATGAGAGAGAAATTGCTTTTGTGATTATATTAAAAAAAATCAGACTTAATCTTCCCACATAAAACATTATTTATCAGAGAGATGCTTTGTCCTAAATAATTCATGCTGGTTGTATAGTACCCAGAAGAGAGAAGACTCCCGTCTTCCATTCCTAATGAGAGGGGAAAAACACCTCAAGTATTTTCCTTGCATTCCATTTCAACAGCGCAAGGAGATGAAACTCTACTTGGCTTCTAGAAGGTGTCCTCCACCACCGTGGGGGAGCTGACTCCCCCAAAACACAAAAAGAATCCACAACGCGCTGCATATGGAGGGAGAAGAGCTTCAGACACGTCTGGAGGCCAAGCTCAGATCACCAGTACGAGGCACCTGGCTTTGGCGTTGAGGTTCAAGGGGTGACGATGGTGACCAAGTAGCCAGAACCCATCTGACAGGAGGAAGAAAGGTCTCCTGAAGAAGCCACCTCAATATGGCCATAATATGAATCCAGCCTCCACTGTCTGCGGCTGGATGCGTTCCTCCAAAACAGGGTGGAGGTGAAGCCATCCTGGGCTGCACCGAGCACCAGCTCCACCAGCAAAGTGGAGCTGGAAGAAGACTGAAAGTCAACCCAGGCCACCCCATATGAAGTACACGGGAGACACGAGCCACAAAGGTCAGTGGAAATCTCTCCTGGGCCAAAACAGGAACAGAATCGGGGCTGAAGAGCATGGATTTGGAAAAACAAGATGATTCGCCTTTTAGCTCATCTTGGGCACAAAATTTGGGGCTGGCTTTGGGAACAGCCACGTGCTCAGCCAGGTCCCTTTCTGCTAAGCGTGCTGCAAGAATTGATCCATCGAGGGCTGTACCGGCTTCGCTCTGAATAAATCTGCATATCAGCCACTTCCATGAATGAAAAATGCATGCGCCAGTAAATTGGAGGTGAAATAATACATCTGTTGTCAGCAGTCTTTTTTTTTTTTTCCTTTTCCACGAGTTTCATTAAGAAGAGACATATCGTCTCCGATAAAGTTAACACCACCAGCTCACTAATTGTTCCTGACACTTCCCTGTGGCTTGATGATGGATCGCTGCAGAAACACCAGCCCCAGTAAGGCAGGGAGGGATAAAGTCACCTCTTTGGGCCATTTCTGGAAGAAAACGTAACGAAGCCAGAGCCTCCCACCTCTGCGTGAGCCCCGTCCCGTCCCCATGCTGTCCTCCGACCTGTCCCTGCGTGCCCAGCGGTCACGTTAGCCGCTTGCAGCACACCCGAGCGCACAGCAAAGCGGCAACAGCTGCTTCCCGCTGGCCCAGATTGAGGATTTTAATTAAGGAGAAGATTTGGGGGAATAAAGGGGAAGATCTTTCCCAAAGCTGGAATTAAAGACATTCAGGGCGAGGCGGGACAACGAGAAAGGACACGTCCTGCTGCCAACAGGGCTCAGCTGGGGAGGGCAGTGCAAGGGGAGCGGAGACCCCCCCAGCGTGGCCCCGTGGTGCGGGCGCAGCCCCCTCCCCGAGGGCAGGTATCCCCCCACACGCAGATCGCAGAGGCTGCTCTGCACCCACAAAAACAACCTTTCAATCTCCGCCGAGGTCCCCCAGACCTCCAGCAAGATTCAGCAAACGCGGAGCGAGCCGGCGCTCCAGCCTACTTAAAAACACATCAAACCCAAATTCCTCTCGATTTGGCTCTGAGTTATGGCGAAGGTTTGCCGGGCTGGTGAAGCAGGAGGATCTTCATGGGATTCGATCGCAGCCCCAGCTCACCCCCTCCGAGCCAAAAGGGTCCAGGTCAGAGCCCGGGAGGCCACCGTGGCCTTTGGGAGGGGGGTGCCACCACCGCCGGGACGCGCAGAGCCTTCCTGAGCTATTTGGAGAGATGCCGCGGTCCGGGACAGCCTGCTCCACAGGCTGGCCACCTTCCTGAAAAGCGGCACGGCTCGCATCGGCGCGCCGGGAAAAACACCGTTTCAATGCGGAGCTGCTGAGAGCAGCATCTCCAGCCAGGACGGGTGACCAAGGGCACCAGACCTCCCACCCCATCTCCAGCAGGACGGGGGTGCCTGGCTGGAGAGGGTCCGAGAGCTGCGCCGGTTCCCGGTGTCTCCTGGAGGAGCAGCTCAACCCTGTGGGCTCTGCTCCCCAAAACCCCCTTGTCCTGGGAGGAGAAGCTGCGTGGCCCCTTCTAACACTCCAAAATCCTCCAGACTTCAGCAAGAAGGCACAAAGCCAGCCCCAGACAGGGCAGCAGCATCTGTCCCAGCCCCACCGACTGCTCGGGGCACAGTCTCCAGCCCCAAAGTTGCACATGGGTCAGACTTTGGAGATGGCTCTCCTAGCTCAGGCAATCCCAAACCTGCTCCGGAGACTCCCTGCTCCCATCGCAACATGGGACCGCAGGGACAGTCCCTCCTGGCCACCGGAGCATGGACAGTCCCTCCGGGCCACCGGAGAGGAAAAAAAGCCAACGTGGGTTCGCAAGCCCTGATGCTGCACGTCCCTGCATGGCTGTTCGGTGCAAACCAGCCCTGTTCGCAGCCCCATGACTGACGGCACCTTGCAAACCCCTTTCCTCTAGTCCCTTTTAACCCCAGCTTCTGCTTCGCTTCTTTAATAGATGGGAAAGGGAAGAGCACAGCCAACCTGCTGGGCCGGCCAGGCCGGGCACTTGCCACAAAACGCATCGCTGGCACCAGACGCCGACTACCCGCAGAGGTGGGGGCTCGGCATGAGGCAGCGAGCAGGGAGGGGAGCTGGGGTGAGACCCCGATAGCGGGAAGACCCCATGAAATGTCTTTCTAAACAACAAAAGCCAACCCTTCGTTAGCGGGGATGGCCACAGAAGCCAGGCTGGGACCCCTGTCCGAGGACCCAGAAGCGCTGCAGGAACCAGGGTGGCATCCTCGGATGTGCGAGGAGACGTGGCTGTGCCCAGGCTGCGGGTCCCCTGTCACATTAGGGGCCAGGAAATGAGGTTTTGAGGAGAAAGGTGCAGCAACGGTCCCTTGTAAGGGGGAAGAGCCGCCGGGTGAGGCAGGGAGCAAAGCGACAGACCCTGGCACATGACAGTCGCAGCGTAAGTCTCCAAAAAACCCAACAAAAACCCAATGGGATGGGAAGACAACCTGGAGGTACCGCTCCCTGAGAAGCGCTGCTGCCGCCCCGACACCTCACGCTGGCAGAGCCCTAGGAGCCGCCAGCACCTCTGCATCCTCCTGGCTTACCCCAGGCTCCCAAAATTGCACCCAGTAACGTTGCCCATCGCTCCGGCCCCGCTTTGCCAGGTCGCTCCCTGTCTCCGGGGGCTGCACAGCACCCCCCCAACCCCGTATCGATCCGGGTGAGGCAGCGCTGGATTCGCACGGCAGCTGCTGTGTATTTACATGGTGATTACTGAGCCCTGCGAAGGGGGGGAGGCAAAGAGCATCGTTGGGGCTCCTGTTCCCAGGGCTGGGGACAGCAGTGGCCTCCTGCCACCAGCAAGGGCTCACCAGGCACAGCTTCCATTGCACGGTCACATCCTGGGGTACCCTCAAGCTCATTCAACAGCTTCTCATCGTTGACACTGGACGGGACCTGTTGCAGGCGGTGATATTCCGCAGGGCCTTTGCAGAGGGTCGAGAT
>NW_009220109.1:15400-16057 GCF_000690835.1 Fulmarus glacialis
CCGCTTCATGGCACTCGGGGCAGCTTCAGACCCATGCTGGAGCTTTTGTCTGAAACCTTGGATTTAGGAAATCTCAGCTTCCATAAGAAGAAAAGAGCGTATCACTCTAGAAGAGACATAAGCGGTCCTGAGCAGAGAATGACACCAAGGAAAACACAGCTGATATCAAGGTAACTGCTTTGGTTCATCGAGGTTCCCGTCTCCTCCACTCCGAGCTGCTCCAAGATATAAATCAAGTGCAAAAGCCACCCTGGCTCGCCAGGCTTCTCCGCAGCCCTCTGCCCACGTGCCTGCAGCACTCGCCAATGGAAATAAACAGCCTGTTCCAGCACCGCTTGATATTTCGAGAAAGGTTAACGCAGCATGTGAAGGGCCAGAGCCACCGCTTACGGGGGCTGGAAAGCCTCCAGGCAAACCTGCCAGAAGACTGGGGCTCCCTGCATAGGAGGTGACCTCCTCGGCCCCCCCCAAAGCATTTGCTTCAACCTTCGGTATTTTCAGGCTTTGCATTGCTAAGGTTTCCTCCTCCCACCCCCACATTTCCCCACCAGCATTCCCACCTCAGGTGGCTCAACAGGAATTTCAAGCTGAGAGGGAAGCCAGGAGGTCCGCGTTCGCTGGGCAAGCTGGGAATTTCCCCCCTGTTTTGAGGCTCCT
>NW_009220109.1:16085-17953 GCF_000690835.1 Fulmarus glacialis
GCCCCAGTTTTCCAGCACCCCATCAATGGGAGTTGCTGTCGGCCCTGATGCAAGCCCCAGGGGAACGCAGCAGCCAAGCAGCTACACACGGACTCGTCCCATGGCTCGCTCCTTAAATACGCGCACACTGGGGCTGGATTTGCGAACCAGGCTGCTAGGACAGACAGAAAAGGCTTGGAGACGCTTTATTCAAGCCGGTGGTGAAAATTTTCCAGCACCCCATCAATGGGAGTTGCTGTCGGCCCTGATGCAAGCCCCAGGGGAACGCAGCAGCCAAGCAGCTACACACGGACTCGTCCCATGGCTCGCTCCTTAAATACGCGCACACTGGGGCTGGATTTGCGAACCAGGCTGCTAGGACAGACAGAAAAGGCTTGGAGACGCTTTATTCAAGCCGGTGGTGAAAAACACAGCAAAGCTTAGAAACTCATATCCAGGGATGACCAATTATCAGGGGAAAAAGGGAGGGCACCAAAGCACCTGGATACCCATGGTTAAACCCGAACTTGAGCTCTCCTCACCCCAAAACAAGCCACCGACCCTCCTGTTTGCAGACAAGAGCTGGGAGACATCTGCAGCGGCTCACCGTGAGCAGCAAAGACCTTCTCCACCCAAGCGCACCTCAATTAACCCCTTCCCTCTCTGATGGGCTGCACTAGTCCCTCCAGGTGCCAGCTGAAATGATTTTAAAGCCTCTGGCTAGCCTGGCTGGGCCTGCAAAGGCTGATCCATATTCCTGAGGTCTCATTAGTATTCTGCAGCTTCAGCTCATTAGCACTTAGGTGCTACAAGA
Source organism: Fulmarus glacialis (assembly GCF_000690835.1). Classification (NCBI taxonomy): domain Eukaryota; kingdom Metazoa; phylum Chordata; class Aves; order Procellariiformes; family Procellariidae; genus Fulmarus; species Fulmarus glacialis. Next base: position 16,879 of record NW_009220109.1, read on the forward strand.
GTGGGAGCGTTGGAAGTTTCTGGGCGAGACAGCTATTAGGGGAGGATTGAACACATCTCGTACGAACCAATGGCCTGCGTGAACTCTCTAATTTACGCTATCGATCTAGAAGGTGCCCACAGGCCACCTGAACCAAAAAAAACCCGCCCTAGATACAGTCTCAGCTACCTTCAGAAAAAGAAGAAAAATTAAGCGAAATAAATAACCCGCAGCCCCAGAAAACTGGCTGCATCTTCACACCCCCTGCTAATGCTATTAGCCAGCCCTCCTCCACAAACGGCTCTTCAGGAACGGCGTGAGCTCCGGCTCAGCAGCTCCTGGAGAGACCCATCAGCCCAGCAAAGGGCCAGTATAACCACTACAAACACCCACGCTGTACTGGGAGAGAGCATTTGGGGGTCTGCCCTCTTAGAGAGACCGTGCTCGGCAAAGGGCAGGGAAAGCTGCGGGCTCTTAAATTCAGGAGGGCTGAGCTGCTGCAGCCCTGACGGTCCCGATGTTCTCTCCCTGCGTTGGATGTGCTGAGTTTTCCCTTCTCTGCAGCGAGGGCTGTGTCCTCCTCGCTCAGATTTGGGCACTGCCTGTTTACACCTCGTGATAGACCCACGGGGAAGTCAGCGGGCAGAAATAACCTCTTTTTGCCTGTATTTGAGACAAATGGGGGGAAAAAACCCACCGTTTCTTCTAATAAGGGAACTCAAAGTGATGAATTTTCTGCTTCTCCTGAAGTTCTTTCCTCGGAGGCACTGATGCATTTTTAATGGGTCTCGATGTAGCTATTAAGCTGGTAATTGAAACGGAGAGCCCTCCAGCCTGGCCCCGGCCCCACGGCAGGTCGGGCCCCCTCCGAGCACGTTCCCCACGCCACGCGGGTGGGCCGGTGGGTTCTCCTGAGGTCCCTGCTCACCCACCGCATCGCCGACACCCCTCGGTCCCATCTCCTTGGCAGAGCATCGCCACCGAGTTCCCGGTGCTTGAGGGACCCGGTGTCCCCGGCCTGATCCTGCCTGGAGGGGGCTGACAGGGAAAATATTTGGGGAGGGAGCCATTCCCCTTCCCCCTGTCCCATTGCATG
>NW_009220110.1:0-12654 GCF_000690835.1 Fulmarus glacialis
AATGCCTTGTTTTGAAAAAAATTACCTCTGTGAAAGAGACTCAGAACTTTTTACTTTGTTTTTGATTTTTGTTCATTTGCTTTAAGTGATATTTAGAGACAGATAGCAGACAGATGTGTAATGAATTATATACACTCCAAAAGAATTTAACATTTTGCTTTTGGATGAGGCTATATCATAGTGGTATTTATAATGGCTGGTAAAATACAGGGAATTAGGACAAAACACAAAAATACCACATGAAATAAAATTTGTTTAATCTTATAAGCTTAGGAAGTAAAAAATTAAATATATCAGTACCAGATGGGTCTTGAATATTTCAGACTTACTTTTGATGAATGATTAAGATTTATTAGTGGTTTATAGTGTCAATATCCCTGTCTTACTCTGAAGAAGTATATTTGATATACTTTGCTATAATTATACTGCTACTATTCCAGTGATGTGAATTTCTCTTCTCTCTGTAAGTCTTAAGAAACAAACAAATAGACAACAAAGTTTATAATCATTAACATTTTCCTGTAACAGACAATAGCTTAAGGTATTTTTATGTTTTAAATAAATACATACACATATATGTATATCTATAATAACAGCTGTCAAGAGAACTTACACATCAGAAGTATAGCTGTCTATCGCTGCTATAGATTTCTCCAGAGTCAGTTCATCTTAATTTTTTTTTTTTCCTCAAGTTTTTCACATTTCCAGAATTTTGAGATTTATTTTCTTCCAAAGGAATACTGTTATGTAGATTCAGAGATTAAAACCTGGCCCTTGATAGTGGGCCAAAAGGTGCTTAGGGTCAGGTACTTAAACTAAGATAAGCAGTTGAATCAAGTAAATCTCTGCCCTGTGATGCCATGTCCCATTGGTAAGCTGAACATAGTTTTAAACAAGAAGTTTGTTCTTTCTCCCAAGGTATTTTTTATTCTAGGAACAATCAAAAAGAACTTCCACTCTGTTTCTTATAAATTCCTCCTCAAAATTTTTCTTTGACATGCTGCTTTCAGAAGCTTTACAGCTGTTCAGGTAGATTGATGTGCTGTGACTTCTATCACTGGAAAGGTACTGTTTCATCTTTTCTTTTTTGCTAGGCATACAGTAAAATATATTGTTTTATGATTAGACTTCATGCTCCTTGTGGCAGAACTTGGGGTTTTTTTGTGCTTTTATAGTATCCATACAGCAAAACTCCTAACAATAACTTATAGCTCAAGAGAAATACAAATAGGGAGCACTAATACTGTGTGATGGATTTCTTTTCTATTCTTACATTTCTTAGAGAATTTTATATATCTGTAGCTGACATGAATTTTTTCTACAGCAGAGAGAGCCCATTGTATTAAGTCCCATAGTCTATTATTAGGTTTTGCTGCTTTGCTTTAATTAATTATTCTTTTAAACTTTCATCGTATATGTTATGTATTGACATTCAGAATCTCAGAAAGGTGAATTATTCAAATACATGCATTTTTTTGCTGATGTATATAAAGCTGTTGTACCATTTCCCGTATATACATTATATATACATTTTCCTGCTTATATATTATTTCAAGATTACAATTGAAGATTATAGATAATTTATTGCAAAATAACTCTCTTGAACAAGAAGGGAAGAAAGGATATTTCATCATGTTTCACTTTTCATGCTTTGTAGTAACAAGTAACACATTTACCTGTTGCATGCTCCACATTTGTTAAAAAAGAACACAGTGTATGGTGTTATATATCCCTTTAATGATCAAACACATGTTACTGAATATGAAAATTTTCTTCAAATTTCTCATTTTATCTTTTTAAGAATTTCTACAAAATTTTTCACTCATCACCACTGATATTATCCTATTATTTGTATGTTATTTGACATTATATTCACAATATTTAAGTCTCTATTTAGTTGACTTATATTTAGTGAAAGCAGTTTGATAGTTATTCCAATGCTCTTGTTAAACCTCTCATATGCTATTGTACATATATATTTGTGCATCTTTTCCTAGTTCTTGTATCCACACAGAAATTGCTGTTACTGCTTCTCAGTGCTTTAGGCTATTATTATTGGGGTTTTTTTTGCATGCATTACAAGGCTCTAGATGTGCAGTTGCTGAAGAGGGATATGGGAAATGCAGCTATCAAAATCTTTAAAAATCACCAAAACACCATACGTGGTGTGTTATAGGCATTACAAGACATAGTCATGCTTGTATAGTTTCCCTGTCTTCTCCCTTGCCCTGATCAGTTCAGGACAGCATCAGCCTATGCAAGGTAAGTATCCAGTTACGCCTACACCAGCAGAATGATCAGAAGTGTGCTTTTGAAGCCAATCTACTGATTATCCTCATTGACTGCGCTTTATTTAGCCCCACAAAGTGATCACAGAGCCCAGGAACAGGATTCTTTTTAGATTAAACAGAACTCAAAGGTGTTTTCCTCTTAAAGGAATTCAAAGTAACCTCCATTAAAAAAAGATAGTCTGCATATCAGGTCCTGAAGAATAATGTTTTGGTCTCCTCATATTATGCTGTATTACTTGGTAATGTTGATGTAGATGAACAGAGTAATATATAGGTCTTTTCTCTTTCATAAATATGTATGAATAAAATATAGTTGATGGAAATAACACTTAACAGCTGTATTCTTCAGTTATGATCTAAATGAGCAAATAAACCAGACACTTATAAATTGTTCCTAGCAAGTCTTAGGCAGAATCTTCAAATTTTCATACTCATATGCTTAATAATTAAATACAGTTGTCATTTAATGCCATTATGTTTATGTTAAGAGTAAGGAACATGTTAAATGTTATGCTTAGAGAAGTATGATGTGGGTTGTCATAAACTTTAAAAGTTGTATAGACTGATAACACATACAGAATGAAAACAATTTCTTTATTTAAAAAACAAACTTAAAACTCTCTTACACTAACAGTCACATTCTGCTATGGCAAGATATGATCTCTTGAACAGGCATATCTAGTTCAATCTAACGTTTTAATACTTTATTACCTACCTTTTTAAAGCAGGTCAATGAATGATGCCCATAAAAGCTTCAGATACCCAAAATTTGAAATTTTTTATACAGTATGTTTTAAATCATTTTTGTTTCCTTACTCCTTACCTGGGCACAAGTTTGTAGTGTCATTCTTCATGCATCCAAGTGCTGTAAACCTACATTGCTTACTTGTACTCTTTGAAAGAAATGTTTCCTAGTAGAGAAATTTCAGTCATTTGGGTTTCCTTTTGTCTAACTTTGGAAGTGATGCTACCTTATCAGAAAAAGTGAGATAGTTATAAAAGTAATTTCCTTACGGTAAATATTTGGCTAAGAGTTTTTACACAGATTACTAAAAATGCATTATTTCAGCATATTCTATGTGAAATAACACTGAATTCCACCCTGAATATATTATGTGGTACTGAGAGTACTTTCATTGTATAATAACATCCTGTCAGTCTCTTGTGTTAGTGGGTGAAGATTTTTAATATATGGTATGGGTCTCTTAAAACCTATTTGTTCTCAAGCAGTTTCTCTGAAATGCAACTATAAACCTTTTTGACTTTCCATTAAATAGGAACTTCATGGTATAAACCAGCAAAACATCTGCCTCTCAATAAAATTTGAATGGCTATGATTCACATCTTTACTTCTACAAATAGTTTAGTTCCATAAGTTTGTCAGCTTTCTGTTTAATACCATAAATTGATCCCAGAGTTCTTTGATTTACTATACATAGGGAAATAGAGGATTTTAGCCTCACATTTTTTCTCCCAATATTGGTGTAAGCTGGAGAGTTTCCTTCTTCTTTACAATCCATCAGAATAACGGCTAGGATAGCACTTTGTGCAGGACACTCTGGACACATCTCTCCACCTGGAGTCATAGGTACTTATTCATTACAATTGCATGTAAGTAACCGTGCAAAGCAGAAGTGCAAATGTTCGTTGACTGATGTGCCTTTCAAACAATAGGACCAGATTTGCCCATAATTGTAGTTTAATAAAATGTCCTTTGTTACTCCTATGGAATAAGAACGAAAGCATGTGCAGCTTTATCTGAGAACATGGGAGCTATAACATGACTGTATTATATGACAAAGTTACTGATAAAATCTATTACAAGTGTTCATAAAAACAACAAGATACACCCTTGCTAGAGTTGTTTCCTTGGCTGGGAAGTGCTTCTCTGTGGCATTTACTGCCTCAGGAAATGCATACAGCAGTTGTATTCATTGATTAAAATGATACAAAAGACAATTCTTACTGATTGAAATACAAATTGGGTCTTTCAAATCTATCAAAGACACATAATATGATAAAATTTCTTCAGGGCACATATTATTTCATATACTTCCAAACTGTTCACAAATCTAATAAATTGATCCTTTACAATTTTTTAAGGGCTACAATAATTCTTTTCAGACTGTGTCCAAAACTGTAGAAAGATCTTCACATGTGTATTTAGTGAAGAAATAAGACCCTCTTTAGAACAAAGCAGATATTTCATTCCTTTTTATGAATAAGGACAATTATAGTTCCACTTTCTCTTTCTGCTCTCTGTATCCCTCTCACACTATATGAAACTGGAATGCCTCATTATAAATGGCTATTGGATGAAAGCTTATGTGCTTGAAAAGTCTTAAAAAAATGAGCAAGGCTATATCCATCTAAACTTAGTATTGTTTCTAATTCAGATGCTGGAATTGCAACTTCATTGCACATATTTTTCCTATTAGCTGGGAACATATGCAATTTTGGAGTTTTTTTGTTTAAAATCTTGCACCAAAGACCTACTGTGTTCTTACAGGTAGCATGTTTTGCAATTACAGCAAAATCTTGTATTTCTCAAGACAGTTTTAAAATTACGGACAAATATATGCAAATGTTGACTTTAAATTTGGAGGATTCCTTTGTAGATTTCAAAACTCATCATCACCAACTTGAAAGGACAGTAAAATTAGAGTCTGAGATTCATTTCTGTGTTACTGGCATCATACATGTTGAATTAATTTTTCTGTACAATTGTTGATTTTTTTTTTTTTTTAATGTAACACTTCTGCCATATTTGTGCAACAGTTGCAACACTATTGAAGTATCTGATGTTATTAGAGCATGGTCTCTGTCTTGAAGAGTTTGAGATACAGTTGCTTCTGCACAGCCTAATCTTTTACAACAATTATGTTAAAGTTCCTGAACTATGGGTCCCTGAAAGCCACAGCTCTTCACATTTTAAAAATATGATTTGTTTCTTGTTTTTGTAGTACTAAATTAACGTGAACCTTTTTACTAATTTAATTCTTTATTTACCACCATGCTCCTGTTCTGATATGCTGTTGAGAATATAGAGGCATGTAACATGACTCAATAATAAAACTCCTATTGATAGGCTAAAGGCTGCTGAAAGAGTCTTACAAGCCTGTGATGTAACACTGTGGAGCAATGGTTTGTGGAGAGCAAGTTATAAGGTAGGATAGAGAGTGATATGTCTCAACATAGATTCTTACGTTATGATGTCTCTTTTATGTAGAATACCACAAATACTTTTCTATAAAATCGGAGCATAGTGCATTCGTTAAATCTGAGGTATGACTTAACACTACGATATATGTCAATGTTGGGTTAGAAAAAATTATTTGTTAAAAAAGTGTAAGCTTTATAAATGATGATTGATATACTGTAAACCTATGCAAGGAAGCCTCCAAAAACAAGCAAACAAAATTATTAGAGAAAGCAACTATTTAAAAATCCTGAAGTATATTAAGTTTGAAGAATATGCTAAGAATTCGCACCTCAAATACTGTGTTCAGTTTTGAACTCACTACAAGAAGGACATGGAGGTGCTGGAACATGTCCAGAGAAGGGCAATGAAGCTAGTGAAGGATCTGGAGAACAAGTCTTATGAGGAGCGGCTAGGGAACTGGGGTTGTTTAGCCTGGAGAAGAGGAGGCTGAGGGGAGACCTCATTGCGCTCTACAACTACCTGAAAGGAGGTTGTAGCGAGGTGGGGGTTGGTTTCTTCTGCCAAGTAACAAGCGATAGGACAAGAGGAAATGGCCTCAAGTTGCTCCAAGGGAGGTTTAGATTGGACATTAGGAAAAATTTCTTTACTGAAAGAGTGGTCAGGCCTTGGAACAGGCTGCCCAGGGAAGTGGTTGAGTCGCCATCCCTGGAAGTATTTAAAAGACGTGTAGATGAGGCGCTTAGGGACATGGTTTAGTGGGCATGGGGGTGTTGGGTTGATGGTTGGACTCGATGATCTTAGAGGTCTTTTCCAACCTTAATGATTCTATGATTCTATGATTTAGTGCTTTTGGTCAATGAATATCGTATTCTTCATTGTTGAAATACTGATTCTGATAAAAAAAGTATCTTCAGTGTATTATGTATAATTTTAATACTCTTATAAGCCAAAAGAATAAAAATCATGTTTAACTTTCTATCACTATATGACAGAATAATAAGTTATGGAGATCCACTTGCTACTTATGATCCTTTCTATATGTATGTAGTAATATTATATTTACTTTCTGCTGTCAGTGATTTAAATAGATTAAGATAATTTCTGGCAATTTATAGAATGTGAGTTCAAGTTCAGCACTATACTCAAAAAGCAACCCTTTAAGAAGCATCCCTACTTTATTCTGCTCCATTAAAATTTTGCTGTTTACTATTCTTCAGATAGTTCCCTTCCCTGTGCCATAGTACAAGTTTTAATAAAGGTTATATGCATCTGGAGTCATTAATAATCTGAAGATTAATTGCCAAATCCTTTTTAGGAAATGGATACTAGAAACAGTTATAAATTAAACCTTAATGATAGAAGAGGAAAGTGATTATCCAGAAAAACAGGGAAACTAAGCAAAAAGGGATAATTGCATGAAAAGAGAAATGCTAGTTAGGAAATACTTAGTTGATATAGTGAACAAAATGCAGGAAACAGAGGAACTTGTGATTAATTGAAGAAAGAAAAGATGGTAATGAATTAAGAACTTTCTAATAATTAAGCACCCGAGGATGCTTAATGATTTTCAGCAGCTGTTCACATACACTGTGCACTTTACTGTATTGTTATCTGATCATGCAAGAGAGAGACTCTTGTTTTACACATATATGCTGTTGCACCTGATGCCCTAGGGGAGAGAGAGACTGAACCCAGCAGAAAAATGCATCTGTAAATGCATAATCTAGTGATCCATTAGTAATAAACCTGTTCCACCAAATAATTTTAACCAAAGCAATCGATGTCTGAACTATTTTTTCTTTAATCATGACGTATCTTATGGAGATGCCACAGAGTAGTCTGTTGTCTGAATATAGGCCAAGGGTCAAAGCTAGGTTTTGTTTTGCCAATGTCCATTAAGGATTCAGTTCATTAATGAACTAAAGTCATTTCAAGATAATTATTAACAAGGGTTTCAATCATAGGAAATATATTTTCTGATTTTATACCAGTCTACAAAAACACAATCTAAACATCATATAATTTTTTACATGTATACAATTAACACTGACATTTTTCACCAGGCTTCCTAGTCTACTGAGTTTTATTTTATATTTTCTGTTCAGATTTAAAAGTTCTATTTTACAAAGAAGTGTCTTAGCTTTCCAGACATGTGCCAATTTCTTTAAGAAGTGTCTTTGTAACTCTTTGATTATGTTGTTTACCATTCCAAATCTTTGCTTGAGTTAAAATGTCAATACAAGATGCCCCCACCCTTTTAGGAGATGGGTAACAAAGACACTTTGTTTCACTAGTCATTCTACATCTTTAATTTCTAAACAATATTAATATTAATATTAATAATAATTCTTATTCATATTGCAGGAAAACACTTGCTGAGTTACTAGGTTATGTCTTTCCTCTTTCTACTTCTCTTTCATGACCACCATCAAATTAATCCTACTGTTTGGTCCCAGGTGTTGCATCATTTGTAACAGTAGGTTGTAAACCTTTCAGGCTGGTTCCCTGTCCAACTTCTCATGCAGGAATTTCTAAAGCACTCAGCATTGCCCTAGATCTGTTTCTGTTAGTGTTAATAGTGAAAGCTTCATTGACTTTAGAGGAGCAGTGCTAGGTCAAAAACATCTTAAATATCCCAGTGAACATGAACTTAGCATTGACCTGGCATAATTTTTGGTGCAGGTAAATCATGAATAATGATGAAAAATATATAGTGACTTTCAATTTACAGTTCATTCTTCTGCATGTATAAAAGGATAAGACTTTCTCATATGCCTTACCCTTACTTCTAAAAATAGTGGGCCATCAATTTGTTGATTTGTACCACCTGAAGCTGCATTTGATAAATTGTTGTGGTTTAACCCAGCAGGCAGCTAAACCCCACACAGCCATTCACTCACTCCCCCTGCAAGTGGGATGGGGGAGAGAAGCGGAAGAAAGGTAAAACTCATGGGCTGAGATAAAAACAATTTAATGGGACAGAAAAGGAAGGGAAAATAATAATAATGATAAAAGAATATGCAAAACAAGTGATGCACAATGCAATTGGTCACCACCTGCAGGCCAATGCCCAGCCAGTTCCTGAGGAGTGGCCCCGCCCCCCTGGCCAACCACCCTAGTTTTTTGTTCAGCATGATGTCATATGGTGTGGAATATCCATTTAGTCAGTTTGGATCAGCTGGCCTGGCTGTGTCCCCGCCTAGCTTTTTGTGCACCTCCAGCCTCCTTGCTGTCAGGGCCGTGTGAGAAGCTGAAAAGGCCTTGACTTAGTGTAAGCACTGCTCAGCAACAACTAAAACATCAGTGTATTATCAACATTATTCTCATACTAAATCCAAAACACAGTTCTATACCAGCTACTAGGAAGAAAATTAACTCTATCCCAGCCAAACCCAGGACATACATCTTATAAATAGAAGACCGTAGTATACATGATATGTGCCATAGTGCCATACACAATAGAAAAATATTGACAATTACTCTTAACACAGTGGTACCACAATTCTAAATATATGTGATACCAAAATTATTTTTCAGCAGTGTTATTGGTTCCTGTGGTTCTGGGAGCAGCACCTACCACTCAGTGCTGCTGTCTATGTTATGTCTTTGCTTTCCATCCAGCCCTTCCTCCACCTCTCCTGTTTCATGGCTTCAAAACACACCTTTGGGGAGCAGAGATGACTATTTTTCACTTTGAATAAATAGGTACAAACTGAGGGGTGGTGTAACTAGATGAAGTAGTTATTACCAGCCTAGATAGATGAGACTCATATCAGCAATGATGAGTCTTACAAAACATGATGCTTTTTAATCAGCTGAGGGAATTGATGAAAAATACTTACAATACTAATGACTACTTACAATGACAATACTTATATTATCACTGACTGCATCTTTTTGATGCCTTCTAATAAAACTTATTTCTTGTATTTTGACAAAGTTCATTAATACCTCTAAAATGTCTTTTAATCTGTGTTTCGTATTGGTTATTTCTGTCATGGGAGAAATTTTTTTTTTTATTTTGCAATATTATTTTATAGTTAATTAAGCAGTGTTTGGACATGACCACAAAAGGTTATATAATTGAAGATTAAATGAGAGGAAAAGGAAGATTATAGAGACATGTAATCAAAGGCTTGGAAATACCAGTGTTTATGTTGCTTGGCCAGTTTTAATTATGTCCTCTTTAAATTAACACTATGATACAGTTTTTTAATTACATGATCAAAAAGATTTTTTTCTACATGGACAAAGCCAACTTCGTAGCAGAATTTCAAGAGAAGATGTTAATATATGATGAATAAGGCTGTGGACTGATCTCATGGATCTAAAATAATAGCCTGAGAACTGGATGTTGTACTAGCACTTAATGACAAAGTTCTTGTACAATGCTTAGCAAATCACATATGACAATAATGTGGATCCTCCTTTTTCTAAACACTGAACTTGAAAACCCGTATAACTTGATTTGTAGAATTGTTGAGTACTTACAATGTCCTCCGCTGATAGGTAAGAGCTTACTTCACAGTATTCTCATAAACATAAATCAAGTGATGTTGCAAAACACTAAGATATTGGAAGAATACTACAGGAAAACCAAAATGAAATGAATAGTTCTCCAAACAGCTCAGGATTTCGATGGTGTGCAGTTGATAAAGCCCAAAATCACACACTGAAAGACAAGAATAATAATAGAAATGCCCAGAACATATTCAGAGCACTGAGGCAGATGTCCTAAAGAGATTTAATCAAGGAAACAAAAATTAAATCAGAACGTGTATACTGTGGGACATTGCAGAAGAGTTGAATGAGATGAAAATATATAGAGATAATTGTGATTAGAGATATTCTGTTATTCCTTACCGTTAGTAAAATCCTTTTTTTTGATGCTGCAAGTACAGAAATTGATTTACAGAATGACTTGCATGAAAATGAGCTCAATTTTACCCTTAGATTATAAGTAGTGCTCAGCAGTAACTTGATGTCTTATATTCTAGTTAAGAACATCATATTTTAAATGTAGCCATTGCAAATGGTATTACAGAAATTATAAGAAATGGCCTGGCATTGCGGTGTTGAAACCAGTTCCTTTTCGAAATAAACATGAGTTTTTAAATAATGAGAGTAAGATCAGTCCTGAAAAATTACATGTTCAAGGTGAAATATCTAATAAAAAAAAAAGTTCAGAATACTTTTGCAATCCTCATTCTCTTCATAGATTATTTTTGTTCTAAATGTAGTCATAGAATCATAGAATCATAGAATAGTTTGGATTGGAGGGGACCTTTAAAGGTCATCTAGTCCAACTCCTCTGCCATGGGCAGGGACATCTTCAACTAGAGTCCTGTTGCTATACTTGTTCTTGAACTTTTCTCAGTAATTTAGTGGTATCTTACTCTCTCACTGGCCCCATTGCCATCCACCAGAATATTTTCAGACTATTGGATATATTGAAAAAGAAAATGAATTGCTATAAAACAGGACAGTGAAATTCATAATTTTTAGAAGCCTGAAGAAAAATTTGAAAGTCTGGTTTCAATGTTGTCTGGAGTCCCTTAAAATATGTATGAAGTGTCTGAATATCAATTTAATTGCTATACTAGGAATTATTTAATGTTGTGACACGTAGGAAAAAATAAACACTCAAAAAACCCGAATGGGTTACTTTAACTTGCCTTTAAACCTCAGGAGTTTAGATATACACAAAGACATCCAGAATATGTAGGATATATTTTGGGATGTATATACATGTATCTCCAAGCAGGGTATTTTAGGTACCCTTTCTTACAGAAGTATTTGAGCTGTCTTTCAAACAGCATGGGTCACTCTATGGGTCACTCACAGGGCTTCTCCTATTTCTTAACAACAGCCCAAGAGTTGAAATATATTCTAGGATTGAAATTGGTCTTCTGCTAAAGGCAAATTAAATGACATCTTTTGTCTTCCTTGAGAGTTTCACAGCTGCTAGACTATAGCCTGTTTTAAGGTATGGAAATTTTGCTTCTCTGAAACTATGCAGAAGAAAAGTTATGATTGTCAGAAAAGTCTGACTCCACTGACTAATGATTAGGTCATTCATTAGCAAGTGATAAAAAGTTTATCTTTTCTTTTCAAGGGTTCTTTATACAATGTCTGTTCAACATACAAGAACAGTCGCAAGGGTGTATAATGTCCTATCCTCTTGTGCTAAAGAACAAAACTGAATTTGTATGTACCACATCCAGGAAGAGTTAAAGCACTAGACACACGAATAAATGAATATTTTTGGGAAAAAGTTTAGGGCAGAGCTGTGGCATCATTATGTGTAGTTTGAAAGAAACAATAGGTGCTCTTCTTTTTGCACATGGGTCAGTTCAGGCTCCCAGGAACATCAAATGTGCACGTACTTACTGGTATCCATCAGTATTTAGGAGTAAAAATAGCTAGTCAGCATGAGATATCCTTTTAACCTTGTTAAGGCTGAAGCCTGCAACGCACGCAGCAAAATTTTAGTTACCTAGAGTACTTTAAGATTAAAACATGAGGAACTTGCAACATTTTGGCATTTCCAGGTTTAAACATCAGCTGAAAACGCACTTCCAAGGTGTCAGTCTTTCATTTGTGTGGTTGTCATATCTAACTTCATTCTTTTTACATGTATCCTCCTTAAACTACATCCTACTATTCTGTAACGTGCAAATACTATGTAGTTGAATTATACATAGTGGTTTTCACAGTGAAGTAATAGGTGGTCTCAATCCAAAGAGGAACATTAATTTAGTGGCTGTTGAAATAATAGAAATATTAATGATCCTGCAATCTGCTGCCAGAGGCAGTTATCTCTCAATATGCAGAGGATCAAACCCAATTATGTGAAGTAGTGGTTGTGTGTTAGTCTGTTGTAAATCAGTTTTCAAGTTTCAACACTCAAGATGTAACTGAAAGTTAATATATTTATAATGTAACAACTGAAATCTGGTTCTCATTAATGCAAATCAGCTGAAACTAAATCTAGTTTTAGATCTTCCTGTATATGTTTGAACTTCTATTTGATTTTAGAAGTGGTCTTAAACATATTTATCTTTGTTTTTGTTTTTCTCTGCCGATATTATCTGTGAAAAACTATGAAACTAATAAAAAAAATTACTCTGAATTTTAAGAGGTAAAATTAAAACAGAAAATATCATGTTTCGTTTCATTCGAAGCCACCGAGGCGAAGGG
>NW_009220111.1:0-16880 GCF_000690835.1 Fulmarus glacialis
CCCCAGTTCAGTTCTTTTTAAAAGAAGTTATTTTTGGAGCTGCATCTGCAACATTATAGGATTGCAGTCACTTGGCATGTAACTTAAAAAGATGGGTGTTGTTTTGACCGATAGAAGTTTTAAGTTAGTAAAGCAGTTCCTTTAAGCTCATGTTTTGAAAGCAGTTTGTTTACTGTTGCTTACCAATAATTGAGTATTAAAGTGTCTGTCATCAGAGGGTTTTTTGAGTAACCATAGTAGACTTAGTTCTGTACAAGAGCTGCTGATCTATTTGTCTTTAAATTGGGAGAGACCTGTTTGAATTCTTTTTGATCGTTTTTGTTTAGTGTTATTGTTCCTTAAGGTTGGAATTGAGTTGCATTTTCCTCATCTGAAATTGTATGCAATAGTTTCCAAAGTAACTAGTGTCATATAAAAATCTCTTGCTATGGTTAGAAACAACTGACCAAGCGCTGATTAGATTAGGGAGTGGCACATGATGTTTTCATAGCGCACAAAGGAAAAACTGAAGGCGTGTTGGTTAATATTAAAGTGAAAAAAACCCCAAACAACAACCAACAATTGAGAAACACTTCAGAGTTTTTGAGAGAGCACTTAGGATGTCTTAATTACGAAAATGAAGTCTACGTGAATCAAAAGAAAAAAGGTCAAGTCAGAAAAAAGTTGCTGGTGTTCAGTGAACACTGTGCGTGTGAAGAGAAGGCTGGACATGAAACGAACGGTTACTTTATCTATTTCAGTCCTTCTTAAGTTAAAACTTTCTTCCTCTGAGTACACTAAAGAATGCCAAATCAGAAGTGGGATACTTAAAATGATTTGAATTATGTAGACTTCGGTAGAAATTTGAATTGTCTTTAATTACCATCTGTAACCTTAAAATGCTCTTCTTTTTGGAGAATGCATACTGATGCAGATATCCTATTAATTAGATGTATTATTAGATGCTGATCTAGTGTATATTCCGTGGCTGACAGGGTAGACCTGTATTAACGTTAATTACCAGACCATTCTGACAGCTCAGGCTGATTGAAGTACAGCAGGAGTCTGCCACGGAGACCGATGGGTTTATATTCGACTGCTTATAGGGAATGTTGGGGGGCGGGAGAGGGGGTAGACAGGAGAAATGCTTTGCCAGGGAAGCTGTGAAGTAATGAAATGCTCTCACTCACTGACCCTTGTCTTTACTGAAACATAACTCTCAACTTCTCATTCATGCTGTGTGAATTTTTCTGTATTGATTTTAATCAAAATGCATATTATGAAAATCTTCTGTTGATTTTGACTTTTTTTTGAAATTTAATAAGCCAGTGCTAAGAAAACTAGTAGGAACAGTAAAACTGCCAGTGTTTTTAATCTTATTATGCTTAATGCAGTTGGTTAGGTCGGTAGAAGTACCACGTAAGATACATCTGCGGCTTTGTAGCAGGAGGGTCTAGGTCTGCGAAGGACATTGGAGCTGTTGTTTGAATCCTGAAACAGATGATAGGTGCAATATTTATAATCTGAATTAGATCCCTTTGCTCTGGTGAGACAAAGAGTTGGGTTGCTGAAAGTTAAGCAACATTACATTTCTACTTTTGACTTGAGAAAATATCCCGTGTTACCTTGCGCAGTGCAGTTAAAGTAATTTCCGGGTTTGGGTTTCTTTTGGTTGTTTTTCTTGGAAACGTTTGATGGAAGTGGAGTTAGCTTTTTAATAGCAGAGCTTAGATTTCTGAGACAATTTATGCTTGAATGAGCAAAGCAACCATGACAACTTTAAAGAGAAATAATACCCAGCTTCATTAGTAGAGCTGCTCCTCTACGGTATTATTCTTGTTTCCATTAGAAGGTGTCTATTGCAAGCTAGCTGGGTGTCTGAGAACAACAAGAAGATGGTGCAAGTTGAAGTCCTTCTATTCGGCCAGTTGTGTTACTAAACCTCTGTTGTCTGGGTCCGGTACTAGAAGTTGCAGCTTTTTTGAATCTCTGCAGTTATTTTAGCAGGTGCTAGTGCTCGGAATGAGTGTGGTAATGCTAATAGGTTTTTAAATTTTATTCTCATGGTTTAAAATACTGAGCAAAAATTGAAAATATATTTTCAATTACTTTTCATTTGAGAATTGATTTTTATACTTGGTGTCAAAATAGTAAATTTTGCTTCTCAGCTCATTGCAAAAAATCATTCTCTTGAAGGGAAATAGCAATAGGTAGCTATTAACGGGTTTTCTTTTAGCATTTTTGGTGGTGTATAGTTGATTGAATAGCACAGCGGAAGTCTATTTTTTGAATCATTTTTAAGATATTTTTGACTGTTTTGCAGCTGCACCTGAATACTTGTACTTTACTCTGTACATAGTGGATTAGAGAAGATTTTCTGTGTTTCCAGCACCGGGTGTACCAGAGCAATGTTTCGATACTTTGTAACTTCATTGCAATGCTCGAGGAAGTGGGTGGGCACGATGGCCCTCAGGACACCCGTTTCCAGAGGGGATAAAGCGTGAAGCAGTTTGTGTGATAACTGACTGGCATCCGAGCATATTAATAGTGGGGCAGTTAACACTTTTAATGGCATATAAGTTTATAAATGTTTATGCTTCTTTAAGACTTGATTTGAAAAGGAAAAAAAAATCCTAGCATGACAAACACTTAAAATCTTATTATTGCGCTGGGAAGTTACGTTGACGTAGTTCTGAGGGGTAATGCATCAGAACAGCTGCTGATGTCAGAGCAAAGGCAGGGGTAGATAATACAGTATTTTATACCCTTATCTGGCGGATCAGTTTCTGGCTTAAAAGGTCAGCTGATATTCTGAACTGGTCAGAGTTTTTTTTTTTTAGTTTTTGTGTGGTGTTGGCTTTCTTTTCAGACAGATGAGAGCTGTGATCGAACTCTCCATATGTGATCTCAGAGTAGTTGTGTTGGCACAATGGGTGAGGTGGCTCGATACTGAAGATGTAAAGCAGAGCCTTGGGGAGAGAAGTACATTTGTTTAAACATTTACTTTAAAGTCTGAAACTCCTAATTGATGTCAACTGATTGTGCATCTTGTCCATTCAAAATTTTAAGGATGTGACCATTTTCAGACTAGCTGACACTAGATGGAAGCCAGACTGCTGAATTCTTTAAATCCTTCAACTGTTGAAATAATGAACCTTATTGTCTTGTCTAATTCAGATTAAATAACTGTTTTGGAAATCTCTGTAACCATTACTTGGTTGAAATGTCCTATCCTAACTGCAGTATATTTTCTTCATTAATGTCTAGGAGATGGAAGATGCCTGAAATCTTAAAAAGTAAGCAACAGATCTGTCTAGCACAAGTATTAATAAAAACAACTTAATCTTCTGGTTCATGTATTTAAATGGCAACTCAAGTAAAACATTCAGCTGATGTGCATAATGCTTCCATTTATTTATCAGACTTCGAAGCAATAGCAAATCAGTTAATATTCTTCTTAATGCAGCTTAATCTAATAATCTGCAAATAATTATACCAAAAGCTAATGCATAATTTTTGATTTTTAGATGCAGAGCAAGCCAAATCCAATTCTATTTGCTGTGGAATATTTTCGGTTTCTTTGCAGGAATGGGGAGGAGGAGAACACAAGGAAAATTCTCTGATCCGGCGCTGTTTGCTTTTGAGCAGTGTTGCTCATCTCTGTGTACTGCTTTTAGTTAGTTTCAGTTTGTCTCATCTTGAAGGCGCATGAGCTGCCCCCCTACATCAGAAATTAACATGGACGTTTTTTCAAAAAGTTGTCAAACTGTCATATGTCATGTCCTGTCCCGTCCCCCCCAAATTTTTCTAAATACTACATGTATAGTTTATGGGCAAGAGTGTTCTCTAACAGTTGGTTTGTGTGTTAAAGTTGAAGGTTAAAATGCTGTAATAGGCCCAGCTGTCTTGTTAAAGTTGTCTGTGAAGATTGTCTGCGCAGTGAGAAAATGGTGTGTGTTAGATGATGGTAGAGATAAGTTGTTGGTAGTTCTTTAATTGCTTAAGTATCGTATAATCTATAAAGATAAGTGTAGTCAGAGAGGCTCATATGCAGTCAGTTTACGAGGGCATTACTACTTCTTTAAATCACTCGAGGCTTTTATGGAAATCTGATACTGCATCTGAATCAACCTGAAGCAAGACTCCTTGTATGGTTTCTCTTGTTCCCACTTTTCACATAGTTCGGTCAACTTTGTGCTCAACTAAGTAAGTAAACAGGCTTGAACAAAATCTGGGCACAGATATGGTAGGGATCAGGAATGAATTCTAACCAAGGTTCTATCAGGAAGACTGACCATATGTGTGTTAAAACACCTTGAGAGGAAGAATGATACTGTAGTATCTCTCTTTTGGGTATAAAATTAGTGACTGCAATTGCTTTTAGAAGGGAAGTATATTTAGCTCTTGTAATAACATGTTTACAGATATTTGAGTCTCATTTTGAAATTTCTTGCAGTGTTTTTGTGTTCATTCTCTATGGATAAATTTTCTTTTTGTGACAAGACTAACATCATCCGTTGGGAAAAAATCTGGAGAAAACATTACCTAAAGATCAAATCCACCTCGGAAGAAACTGAAAAAAAGTACAACTGGCTTTCTTGAGAAAAGCTTATTAAGCTTACGGACTTTAAAGAACTTTTTCTTTGAAAGACCTGTGGCATTTAAGAAATATACTGATATTTTGAGGAGCAGGAGGGGAAAAACTTCCCTATATCAACTTAATATAGGGTTAATTGAGGTTAAATTCTATATGGATCAAAAGTACTTCCAATTTCTAAGAATTTGGGTGTAGCTTCCAGGGAAGCAAGGAATTGTGCAGAAGCTCTGTCTATAGGTAATGGGGTACATAAACCTAGTGTCTATTGATTTAGTAACGGTATTTTATTCATAACTATTCATGAGGAAGCTTGTTGGTTCCAAATGGGAGGTTTAATGCACACTGAGGGCACTTGGTAGTGCCGAGTTTTAATACTGTTAAGTGTCTTCGGAAAGGTATTCTTGCGTCAGCCTCAGATTAACATAGGATGAATAACAGAGCAATTCATCAACTAGGCAGCTCTGAAGAGTGTCAGCAAGAAAGCTGACGATGATGAATGGGAGAGAAATGGTTGCTGTGGTAGATAGCCACTACAGCTAACGCTGGAGTGTTGAGGGATGGCAGTTGGTATTTAGGTGTATGCTGGGTAATTAAGTGAGGAGGGACTGCACTCCTTTGCTTGGCCAAGTAGAAAAGAAACAGATTCCTTTTACAATTCAAGAAGGTCACTAAATTCAACAGCTTAAAATGACAGATGGACAACTGGTTTGCACTTTATTGAAAAAGATTTGCATCAGTCTTTAGGACTGATAAATGTGAGTTATGTTTTGAAGACAGACCCCAAACTTCCCTTGATGTTTGCAATCTCAGCAGCCTTATTTGGCAATAAAAATTTGGATAAGTTAACTTTGAGGCAGATTTAGTTTATTCTGAACTTAATTTTGCTTCAAGTTTTGTACTAACCTTTCTTAGATCTCACAGCTTTCAGTTACTTCAGTTACTGGCTACTTTCAGTTTTAAATTTCTCCCCCTTCCCCAAGATAAAGAAAATAGTTGTGAATTTGAGGGGGTTAAACCAGAAGTAAAATTGCCTTTGTTTTTTGCTTCTATCAACATAATAGCATAACAAAGTGGTTTTTGTCATGTGCACGGGTCTTTCTAATCCCATTTAGTACGGTTTATGCTAGAATTGTTCTTGACTGCTTGTTGTTATATCAAATTGTTGAACACTGGATACATGGAGAACAGTTTAAAGTAATAATGTTCAAGTTCTTTACTTTGTAGGGGCTGTTTGTATGGATTTTTTCTGACTGTTCAGTTACTGTAGGTGACTAAACCTACATGTGCAGGCTAAAAAGTATACGTACAGGCTTTCTCAGCCCTGAGCAGAATTCAATACTGAAATCAGTATAGAAGACAAGCATTTCAGTATTTCATATAGTAGTCATAACTAGTGTAGTATAATGGTATGTTATAGTATAAATTGCTACACATATCAAACTACATTTTTAGTACATTTTTCTCTTCTGGATTAAGGCTAACTTGGCTGCTGAAAATTTTGAACAATTGTTAATAACTAAAATGTGTTCCTGAATAATCAGAAGGATATTGTGTTCTCTCTTTTTTTCAAACTTTTATTGTGTGCTCTTAGTGTTAAATTTCAGATACAAAGGCAAGATAAAAATAAAGCCCTAACATTTAAGGAACTTTTTTCCTAGTCTAGTTATGGTTAGTAGCTTCTCATAGTATGTAATATATACAGTTGAAACAGTTTGTGCTGCTATAAACATTTTTTTTCTTCTCTCTCTATCATTTTTTTTTTTTTTTTTTTTTTTTTGCTTGGAAGGCATAGGAATGAATATTGCTAGTAATGAAACCTGGATAATTTCCAGGCTGTTAAGCTAATTAATGAAACTTAATGCCACAAATATGGATGCAAATACTATGCACGTATCAGTATTGGTATAATGAAAAATTTAACACAAAGGACATAGTACATTTTAAGAACATATCACTGTATAAGCAACTACAAAAATTGTATTATATGTTGATCTTGAAACTTAAATTAATCAAATGATTATATGAAAGGAGCAGAAAATTCAGAATACATTTTCTTGAAGTATTTGTGTTTTGAACTGAAATGTCTTTCTGCTCAGAAAATGTTTCCAATTTACAAAAATAATGTAACAGTTTAAGTTAACCTTGAAACATTATGAGATTGTACACTACACTTGGTTTAGGAAAAGAGAATAATGCCGAGATAAAGGTGTCAGTAACTATTGTAGTGTGAGATCCGAAGTAGCTTGTCATCTGGTTCAGATCATCTGTTTAGCAGAACATTTTCTTAGGATAAGAGAGATGGAGATACTTTATATTGAAGTTAATGTTTGTACAATTTAATCAAGATTTCCTCTGCACGTACTGGCTTTTTCCAACTTAATCTATACTGTTATTCCTCATGCTTGTCACACTGATCTACTCTGGCCACTCCTTGTTCTAACCTTTTCTGACATAGCAAAGAATTACAAAGCAGGCATATTTCATGTTGCAGCACCATCAGGGAAACTACAGTCACTTGCAAAAAAATTAACATCAAAGATTTTTTTTTTTTTTTCCCTAAACCTAACTCAAGATTTTCTATTTTGCTATTGCAAAAATAGTGTTTGATATGAGACCTCTGAGACCACGTTCTCTCTGAAGTAGACAGCATCTTTTTTTGTTTGAAAAGTTAATGGAGCTAAGTGAAAAGCAGTATGAGTTACCAGAATGGTGTTTTTCAATCTATGATTTGCAGACCCACTGCATATGAAGAGTTGCTGAAGATAACAAAGGAAAAATAAGTCTGTTGTTGGGACATTTAAATAGGCTACACTGAGCCTTCACCTCTTTTGGGAACTTTTTGTTAGTCTGTAAGTGGGAAAGCTTGAAGACCACTGATTTAAAGGCATTTTCATTATAGCAATTGTTCTTGTCCATGGGCCGAAATAAAATTTTGAAACAAGAAACTTCAAGGAGATCACAAAAACAAATTGCATTCACCATTATGTAAATTGAAAGTTGTTTCACCTATCTGCATTTATTCTTTTCTTAGAACTTCCTGCTATTACATATTTACTGAACTAGTGAGTATGATGATGTTTTCCCCAGATGAGATGTAGAGAATCTAATTGTATTTATCAATAGAGTCCAGTTTGCAGTACTGGAACTCCAAAACATTAAGTTGTTAATTGCCAAGAGTTAGGTATAAGAGATGTAACCTACTAAATTCTGTTTGGTATGCTATTGTTATAGAATAGTTTCAGTAGTAAATTGTCTTTAAGGGCATCTGTAGCTTTCAATTTTAATTCCATTAAAATAGCCACACTGTTGTCATTCATGAACAAGGATATTAAAGAAAGTTCCAGATGCTCAAGTACCTTTAGCTGTAAATATTTCAGGAAATGTTTTTTTCCAAACTTTTTCCGCTGATGGACAGCTCTGTGAGCTGATAGGACCTGCTTTTTGGTGTTAGTGATAAACGAACTTGGGGGAAAAAAAAAAAAGAATGTAACTTATAACATTGTTTAATACATAGTAGTCCAGGTGTAGATCCTGCCTATGTAGTAAATCCATTCTCTAAATCAATCCTGAATATAAAGTCTTAATTTATAAGGTTCTTTCTGGTGGATTTAACAGATAGATGGAACTAGTGTAATTCAAATCTATATTTTATTAGAAGCTGATAAAATTATGTTTAAAAAATTACTTGTGATTTATAGTTAGCAGTCAGTTTAAATATTGGATGTTGAATTTCTGTGGTGGGTTGCACTTTCTCTACTTGTTAGTTTGTTCCTAAAAGAGGCTGTTCTTAAACCCACTGGAATTTGTCAGCTAAAGAGAAAACTGATAATGCTGTAGCTACTCCGTAAAAACTTGTATTATCTTCAACGTTTTAATTCTGTGGGTAGCAGAGATCTTGGCTAGCAGATGGGTAAAAAAAAAATATTAGTTTTGTGTTAATATTCTTTGTCTGTTTCTACCACGCGTGTATAAAGACACGGATGTACTCCTTCTTCCCCTCCTCCCTCTCTCCCCCTTTCTTTCTCTGGTAGTAGTGGTACTAGTTAATACCTCTCTCTTACAGTAATAGGGAGAGGTTACCCAGTTATGAACGTTGTCTCTATGGACAAGATTTAATATGATTAGAAATAATGTTTTTTCTGATGTCATTAAAAGTTATCCATAAGATTGCTATAGTTGTAAAGCTGAAGAGGAGAGGGGGAGAGTCTACTTCAGATTTCACGTGTCTGACAGTTTTTAATGTACTTTGATTAACTGAAATGTTCTCTTTATGAATGAAGAATATTTTCATGTAGCTTAGAAATATCAGAATTATAAACTTATACTTTTAAGTATTTTTATTAAAAATAAAACTTTCTGCTTTTAATACTAAATGTAATGTAAATATTTTTGAATTTTGACAGCAGAAATGAAATTCATATTTTGTTTTAAAAATCTATTATTCTTAAAATACAATATTGAAATTTATTTATGGAACATGGTGGATATCATCATGCAAACTTGCATAAGGATTTTTTTAATGCTGATTGTTGCCTGTCTTCTGATATCTATTGGTGTCATGCAGAGCACTTTCCTTTATAATAAACCACATTTTGGTTAATTCTACAGATTTTGACAAAACAGTAATCCTTCTCTCATCGTGGTTTCAGTTAGAAAAGCTTCGTTCTCAGCTTTTGCTGTAATGGCAAGAGGTAAACACTGATGCTGCATTATCTTATCTAGTTGATAATTTCATCTAATAGTCCCGGAACTTGATGTGCCAATTGTTAAACGCTCTGGGCTGTGAAATAATCGGAACTTCAACTTGCAAATACCAAGCTATTGTTTTCAATAAAGTTGAGTTGAAATCAGCTTTCTGTGCTGCATTGCAGTGGAAACCAATTAATTACAGTGTGACAAGATGCCATTTTTTATTGCCAAAAGAAAGTTTCTAATACTATTCTGCAATATGAACAAATGTTTGGCTTTTTTGTTGAAATGTAAGTTAATTTTATAGACAAATAGGCTAAAGAGCCTTTGCTTGTTTAACTTTGATTTTTAGAGTTCATGTTTATGAAATGGCTTCTCACATGATTTCTCTAATTTACACTGCTGCTAATGCCATGCAGTAATGTCCTTTTTATTAGTCACTGAAGTCTAGATGGCACTTCTCTTTTATTTCATGTGACCTATCTGATAAGGTGCAAAACGTCTCAGTTCTGCAAGATGTAATAATTTCTGATATGTGCCCATGACTTAATTTTTTAACTTCTACCAGTTAAATATCGGAGATTTATGGTTTAACAGGTTTTTCTTATGTTTTAAAAAGGCATGTAAGAATTGACCAAAACAACATTACTACTATTTCCAATGTTATTGCCTTCACTTACGTGGCCAAAGTGAAATGAGTTAAGAAGATATCACAGGACAGTTTGACTGTTGAGATACATCAGCTTTGTATGAGATACTGTTTGCTTATCTGATAACAAAGTATTTTTGAAAAACAGTGCAAGAGAAACTCACCTTTTGAAATGCAGCGTTAGTTAATACAACTAAATAATACTTAAATAGGCTAACACGTGAAATAAAGTCATACTGTGCATATAGATTGGTTACCTCTAATACAATTTGATTACCTTTCAGTGTGACTAATACAGCTATTTCACATGCTAAAATGAAATTCTTTTTTAATTTTTAAAATTACATGCTTTTTTACTAGAATACTAAGGGCTTAATATTTTTAATTGCTGATTGCATATTATCTTTCATTGTTTTACCATAATTTAAAGTCTTTTATTCAATGAAGCACAAACCGATATGAATTTAACTCCCATGCTTCATAAAGATTTGGCACGTGGCTTTTTAGTTAGCTCTTATTCCTGTTGGTAGCTATCAGTTTGCTGGTCTGTGCTTCCAGTAGTGTGTTTTTAGTTTTAAGTACAAATTTTATATTACATCCTACTTAGCTCAGGTAGCATTTATAAAAACAAGCAAAATGAAGATAGGGCATTTCTTCTGATTCTTAGGAGAGGAGGATATTAAAACATGTAGCATAGTTTGCTTAAATTGTGTTCGCTCCTATGACTCCCATATCAAGAGATAGTGAATATTTGGTATTTTTTTCTGAGTACTTTTCAGGCTTGCCCAAAAACTTTTAAGGAAAAGTAGGTCACATTGAGGTGGGAAAAATCGGCGGTAATTTGAAAACAAAGTTTGCAGGAAAGAAAGGGACACTTAATATGAAGAGAAAATGTATGTAAAAAAATTCCTGTAGAGTGCTTACTGAAAAATACAAATGTTTCAAGACAATTTCATATATTTAAGTAAGGAGTGCAAGGTGTATGTGAAGGTGTAGTCAATATGAGGACTGATTTTGTTCTCAGAAATGTTTTGATTAATGCAAGTAGAAAAGTTTAATGTCAATGTATTTGTTTTTAAACTGTTGACTTCTAAAACCACTTAATATAGGAGGTAATGGTGGCTTTTACTGAAAAAGTTGAACTAAAGGTACCACCTGTGAAGAACTTCCTCTGAGGTATACTCGCTGTTAGGGCTTTTTCACGGGAGTGATAGGTTCTTACATTACATTGGAGACGCTAATGTCTGAATGGATGTGATGGCTGCCTTGGAATGATGCTGCTGTTAGCAGTGAAAAATGTCTTCCTTACGATTCTTGTGCAGCAGGCCGTGGAGTGCAGCACATTTTTATAATAAAGGTGATGAATTTAATCGCAAACTGGCAGCCAAATGGAAATTGCAGACCTTGATACTGGGAGAAAATTGCCTATAAAGCAACTCCTGAGAGAGCAGGCTTTAAATTTATCCACCCATTTCGACATTGAGGAGAACATCGGAATTGCAGGGTATTTTGCTTGGCCTATTTAGTTCAGATGGATGACACTTCAGTCTTCCTTTATTTAAGAACTAGATACAGTGTTGTGTTGGTGGTTTGTTTTTTTTTTTTTTAAATTAAAAAAAAAAATGACCTTGCTGCTTAAACTTTACATGGTAAGGCTTTTGGAAAAATCTATTCCTTTATTAGCTTCCAATTTGCTCCTGTTATAAAGTAGGATCTAACATGCGTAATTAACTGAAACTTATCAACGGCTTCACAGATTTCCCCTTATGTCAGATTTAACCCTAATGTGATTTGAGATTTTAAAAAAGAATATCCATTTGAAGGCTGTTTGCAGCATTACGCTGATGTGAGAAGCAATGCCATAAATGATTTAACTGGTCTTGAAGTCCCACTGGAAGTAGGATACTTTCTCTAATAGTATGTAACATAATTTCTGATAGAGGGTACAGCATTTTTCAAAATTGTTGGTACTGGTACATTTCAGCAAATCATCCTCTTAATCTCTTATTTTTAGTAGTGCCAAATATTTATGTTCTTCCTATATGATAACTAGGAACTGAATTTACAAATATGATTCCCATATGTAGTAAGCACTATCTTAAAAAAAGAAGACAAAACATTATTTAGGGAGCTTACTAAAAGATGATATGCCTATCATCTGTTCATAGAAATAATTGCAAATAAATTAATTTAGAAATATATACTTTTATTGGACACTTAACTGAATATCCTCACTGCAACACTTTTGGACTGCTCTTTTGGGTGCTTTGAGAGGTGATCATCATTCAGGTAGAATTAAGAATGAATAGCATTGAATTTTGTCACTGTCTTTAAGGTGAAGAGAATAGGAACACTTAATGGCAAAACAAGTGTGGCATTTGGAACAATCTGGTAAGGATATTCTTTCAAATATTTCATTGGTCCAGTTTCTCCTCTTAAATGAAATCAGAAGTATGGTCTGTACTAGAATGGTTATATGATCCCTAAGGTAACATTCCCAAAGGTAAAAGATGGCCTGATTTCTGGGCCAACATGAAGAATCTTTTTAGCAAGTATATGAAACAGGAGCTGCTCATTTCTTGCTTTCGGTTTAACTTTGTTCTGCCCTTTAGAAAATCAAACCTGTTACCAATCCTGACAGATTTTGGTTTTTTTTTTTTCTAAATCTTACTTATTTATTTTTTATTTTAGTAAAGTAAAGCTTCCTAAGAGGTAGTACCCTTTATTACTAGAAGACATGAGGATTATTAAGTAGTTGTGTGGTGAAAACAGTTGAGCCTCATTCTGGCAGTTGTTGAAAGTCTATCACACACCATTTCTGTAGTTAATGAGTAGCTCATCCATATTCCTTTGCTTAAAGTATAGATTCGTAGCAAAATAAAATGAATGGTTGACGAGTTCTCGAACATGTTTCGCCATTTTGGATTATTTCTATTTTTCTATAGAAAATATAGAATAGAGTTTCTTTAGAATATATTTTGTATATAGATTTCTATACTATTTTCTGGTCACAGGAAAACCACGGCCTAACTTGCTTGAGAAATGTGCAGTAGCATTTATAATCTTGTTTTATGTTATGTTAATTTTCTGAGACTGCAGTAGATTCAAATGAACACATTAATTGGAAAACACTTTGTTGTAAGAGGGACCAGCTTTTCCTTAGAATTCTTATTTTACTGCCGATAGACATGTTCGAATGTATACAGACTTCCAGAGTTAGCTGGTATAACTTTCACTCCTGTTCCTGTGTTTTTTTATTGCCTTCTGACTGTAAGCATTCAGAGGTGCCCATTCAATTAGGAAATACCAAGTACAGGTCTTGGGTAGAGTTGAAACTGGAATGTGTATGCTGAGTTAACAGAAAAAGAGGTTATGTGCGACCTGTTTACTGCAAAATAACTGTAGGACCTGTTTGTTAGTTTGTTTTAAATTACTGGAAAACCTTGGAGAGAAGTTACAGAACATAGTTTTGAATTAATTTAGTAGCTTGATGATGCAAAAAGGAGATTCTTGTTTGGGAAGGTGTCCCTGTTACTTCCTTTCTGCTAATTCTGGCATTTAGTGGATTCTTCAGTGATCTGTTTCAGCTCGGTAACCTGGAAGAAAGCTAATCAAGCAAAAAAGAGAAAACATGAATTGTCTTTTGCTCGATTAGTGAGTTGAATTGGCTTACTAAGGCAGAGCTGGTGTGAGAGATGTTAAGGAGCTATGCAGCTGGGAGTGAGAAGACAGACACTGATGATTTCATTTTTCGGCAGCAGTGTGCTGTTAAGGTTAGTAACTCTTCCTACCCTTCAGAGAAGGGAGAAGTAGTATAACAATCTTGACTTTTTGGAGTAAGGCTCTTTTGATGGTCCAGATTTCTGATTTCTTCTGGACTTTTGTCCAAATGGTGTAATTTGGGATATGCAGTCTCCTTCCTTTAGAGTAATGAACTTACTTGTAGTGTCATAATTTTTTCTCTGTTTTTTACAGCTTTCTTAAGATCTGTAATTCTCTTCTGGGATGAATGGTGTGCTGCTTCTTTAACTATGCAGTTTTTTGCTTCTGTAAAGGACAGACATACGGCTCACTGTGATAGTCCTTTGGATCTTCCATTTGGTTAGGATTAGCCTTATTTTCAGTGTTCTTTCTTCCTGTTGATTAAATGTCTGTGTAGACTTAAGCTTCTGTGTTGCCATTCATCTTTCCTAAGATGTTTCAGATTAAAACCAAACAAACATAAAACCTAAAACCAAAAAGAATGTAATAGCCTCTTAAAAATGAGTTGCAACTCATGTTACAACTAGTGGTAAGACGTAACAAAACTGCCAGTAGTAACATTTTACTCTCAGTACAATGTATGACTAATGCTCTTATTTTCTTCGAACACTCTGGTGTAGATCGATTTTCAAGTTAATTTTTTCCTACTGGCTTTTGTTTGTATTGCATATATTAACACAGAGCAAATGCCCATCAAAAAAAGAGGGGAGGGTATTCTAACTTCTTGTCACTATTTCTGGGGCGGGGGGGGGCACTTACGAGCTCTTATGGTCTATTTCTAATGACAGTGGTTACACTGGCGTTTATCCCCTGTAGTTGCATAAAGTCATGTTCACGGTTTGGCAGTATTGTCTATATTATATTAAAATGGGTTTCCTTTTGCTGCCTTTGTTTCATCCACCGTGGTCTTCACCTTGCATTTCAACACGGGAAATTTGCTTGGTTTACTTTCTTTGTACCATTCATCTTTGTATCTCATCTTTATCTTTTGTCTAAACTTTTTTTTCTTTTAGGTCTCTCCTTGTAACCAGATATATTGCGCTGACTACTTTAATCTCATTTTTCTACTTCCCTATACTGATACCTACATTATAAGTTTTCAGAAAGAGCTTTTTCTTGAGATAAAGCAAGAGATTCTCTCTACAGTACCCAGTACAAAAGGTCTTGATGCTGTTATAATATAAACTACAATGAAGACACACTGTGTTGTTCGAATTTCTTATTTATTTAAACTTCGGTATGTGTTCTGTGCTGCTCACTTACTCTGTGATGGTAACCATTGTTTTATTTTCAGCATGCTCTGTTCGTTATTTTCCATTAATGTTTCTTTAGGGGTCCTAAAATTCATCATTTTTTAAGTGTCTTTGTTATGCTACTCAGAATGGTGTGGATTTTTTTCTGAATTGTTACTGTTGAACCTTAGTATAATGTATAAGAGAGCACATAATTTTTTTCATGCAATTTACTTTCTGTGTAGCATTGGATTGAATCTGCTACATTTTATATTCCAGTCCTTCTAAAGAGTCTCAATATATTCTAACATTTCATATCTTTCATAAGTATTGTCTACTGCACCCTTACCATTCAGAGTTTAGCTTCTGTTTTGCTTTGTTGACTGAATTTGTAAAGCTCTATTTTCAGTTTGTCTCTGGTAAATACATATCTTGGCATTTGTCATTAATAAAGACTTCTAAATAGGGCATCTAGTCATTCCCAAGTTTAGGAATTGATCTCTGCAATCAATTGTGGGCCAAAATCTGTTAAATTGAGAATTAAATGTTTTTTGAGAAATCTTTATGAAAAACTTGGAAGTCCAATTTTTGTTCTTGCTCTTAGTATTTCCTTGAGATGTTCTTAAAAACAAAACCCCCTTCTCCTCCGCTCCCCCCTCCGCCCCCGTAAACTCTTTATTTTTCATGTTCTTAATCAGATGTGAAAGTTGTGTTAGGAGCAGATTATTTCAGAAAGAGGAGATTGTTTATTTAGTCCTGTTTGCTTAAGTGTGGGAAAGAACTAAAACATTGAGGTGGGGGTGTGAATCTGTAAAATTAGTCTTGCCTTTTGGTTACTTTTCTTGCAAGAATGGAAAATGAAGGGAAGGAGGAAACTGAGTTTACTTCCCAGTTTTACTAATTGCTGCTACCTCTCGAAGTGGGCAAAACTCAGTTTACTGAAATCCAGAAACAAATTTTAATAAGTTTCTCCAATGCAAGCTATGTGATTCACAATCTTGAAATAATTTGGCAAAGTCTTAGGAAATACGGGAAGTAGGTTGCTAAATACACCGGTCTCTTTTAATCTCGCTGCAGAATGTGTTTCTATATTGATACCAACTGAAAACTTTAATTTAGGATCTCCTCCCAGTACTGGAAGTTCTGAAGAGGTGTCCAGATATCTAAATTTGCTTTTTGTCCTTCATCATGCAATCAGCAATATCTCCATGCTTCACTTTAATTTCATTACTGACCTAAAGGGGAAATGTTGCAGGTGACAGAGATTATTCCCAAAAATACTATGTGTTTGTTTTGTTGATGGTTTTTGTTTTGGTTTGGTTTTTTGGTTTTTGGTGTTTTGTTTTGTTGTTTTTTTTTTTTTTAATTTTTTATTTTATTTGCTCCTTGAGGAGTTGGGGGATCATGACAGCCACTTATCTAAATGGAGTGCAAAGCCCCCAACATTTATGTCCCCATTTGAAGTGCACAACTACAATTTGCAATTCACTGCTAATTTTTTGATGATTTTTTTTTTTTTTTTAATTTTGGGAGGAAGCATGACAGTTGATACCAATAATGCTGCTCCCTATCAAAGCTGAAAAAATATACCAACCAAGCTTTTCATTCAATACTCATCAGATTAACGAGGGAAACTAATAGAATTTACTCATGTAAGCTTTTCCTGGCAGGCTGAAATGTATTCAGCATGCATCCAGGCTGTTTTGAATAATAATTATATAACTGGTGTTACTGGTTATATTTCTAGTTCCTCCTACACTGTATGGAGCTTTATAAACTTTACCTACGAGTGCTTGTTGGTACTTTCAAGAACACTGTATGGTGTGATAGTCTGGTTCCATTTTCTATAAGAAAACCATGTTGAAATGAGTTTTTAAAGTTTCAGTGATGGATAGAGGACCCAAAAAATCTCTTCTACACTCTTCTGTTCTGTGGGGTTTTTCTGTTTGTTTGTTAGTTGTTCCACGCCCCC
>NW_009220111.1:17163-17837 GCF_000690835.1 Fulmarus glacialis
TTAAATGGAGGAAGAAAATGAAACTTTCCTACTCCCATTTGACATAGTAGGTGTTAAATTTTTATTTCCCTTCTGGTAATGTAGCCTCAGCTATATGCCATTAGTATTTGTGCATGGCTGTGATTTAATGAGCAATGGTTCATCTGCTTGGGCAGGATATAATTCTGGGCAATTAATGTTGGAAGCAGTAGTGTAAGCTGGTGCATAGCTGAGTCCTCATCTTGGCTCCATTTCGATACCCTGTATTTAAAGTTGAAATACATTTTAGCATAGTGGGAGTGGTGCTTTTTTGGGGGGGAGGGTGGGGACTGTTGTTTGTGTGGGGGTTTGGTGTTTTGTGTTTTTTTTTTTTTTTTTTTTTTTTTCCCGGGGGAAGGTTTCTCTTAAGGGAACATGAAACAAAATTCAGATAGTGACTTTATTGGCAGGCTAGCAAATGTGATGTTATCTTTCACTATAGTATCTGATACCGAACCCTATCACACTGAAAAGTAATATACTGTTGATATGGTACCAGTAATCCTAGTATTTTTAGTGCCTAACTTGAAATCCTGTTTCAGTCATCCAGAATATGGGTGTGTTTCTGAAGAAGTATATGAATTATGTAATGTAAAACTGCAGATAAGACCTTTGGAATGTGCCGTGCTGTCATATATCTTTTAAGTAGCTCTGAT
>NW_009220111.1:17965-23860 GCF_000690835.1 Fulmarus glacialis
GGGGGTGTGTGTGCTGTGTTTTGGGTTTGGTATGAGAGAAGCATTGATGGCCCATTGATGCTTTGGCTGTTGCTGGGTGGTGCTTGCACCGGGCACTTTTTGGCCTCCCATGCTCTGCCAAGTGCAGGGGAAGCTGGGGCGGGGGAGCACAGCCAGGACAGTTGACCCAGTTGGTCAATGGGGTATTCTAAACCATGTGACATCATGCTCGGGGGGGTGGCGGCTCTCCCCCCGTTCGCGACATGCGGTCAGCAAGTGGTGAGCAGTTGCATTGTGCATCGCCTGCTTTGTATATTCTGTTGTTGTTGTTGTTATTGTTATTATTACTGTTCTACTTTGTTTTATTTCCATTATTAAACTGTTTTTATCTCAACCTGCGAGTTTTTCTACTTGTGCCCTCCCGATTCTCTCCCTCATTCTACTGGAGTGGGGGGGTGAGCGAGCGGCTACATGGGGTTTAGTTGCTGTCTGGGGTTAAACCACAACACCTAAAACTTCTCATGCCAAGTGTGTGGTTTAGGCTGAACTATACTGAATGCTTAAATTAAAACAGTGAAAAAGTTTTCCAGAATGAACATAGGGGAAAAAGTCTTAGTACTTTAAAACAAAAAATACACTTTAAAAATTTGCTCTGAGAGGTTACTAAAGTGAGTGCTTTTACCACTTTGTCTAGCAGTCTGCCTAGATTTAAATGAGACAGATCGCATGTTTGCATTTGAGCACTTAAATGTCCAAAAAGACTATCCTGCGGAGTATGTGCTGCACCTCCATCTAATTTCTCTTACTGAGCTCTCTTATTGTGCATAGGCATGCTTTACTCCAACCTCAGAAGGCCATGTAATTGCAGCTGTCAGTTTCTGTGGATTTGGGGAATGGACTTGAGAGAATGGACTCGCTTTCCTCTGTTGTGAGCAATTGTTTTGCTATCTTCTGAAACTTCAGCTTTTAAGAAGGAAATTTTTTTGATTTTTAAAAACAGTCAGGAAGATGCTGGTTTTGGACAAAAAGGTCTGGTGATGTAGCCATCCTTCATGGTTTGCTGACTGTTTGGAGGTATAAGGGAATGTTGGGCGGGAACTAGAACTGACTGAAGAACTGAAGGAATGAAGAATCGTATCTTCCATAGGTAAAAAATGGAACTTGAGTATGGAGAAAAGATAGTTTGGGAGTAGGAGAAGGTTTGGGATGAGGAAAACAGGCAAAAGCATATGTCTACTAGAGGAAACTGCTTTCCAGAGCCTGGAGTAAACCCAAAGTTTTGGAGTCTTGCCACGTCTTTGCTGTCAGGAAATATCTGTGAAACCCAGAGGCAAATTGTCTCATTCCTCTTCTGCTGCTGGACAGTATCTTCTTCTGCTGTCAGTACCTTATTTCATGTGGCAGAGGTCTTTGAATGTAAAAATGCTAGCTTAGCTGACTGGTTGAATTTAACAAGTTGCCAGATATGAGTACAATTGTTTTGTGGCAGTAAAACTGATGCATAAGATGCACACAGATGAAGACTTTCAGGCATGCTTTTTTTTCTCACAGGAAGAGTGATGTTTCTGATACTGGGGGATCTCAGCCAGCAGTTCTCTGAACTTTTTTTTTTTTTTTTTTAAATTGGCAAAGGAGTAAGGACCAGACCTGTCGCTGCGAAAGGTACAGTGTCCTACCATCTTGCTACTGGATTTGAGTGACTATTACAGGTGACTTGTAGAATAATGACAAGCTTGTTAAGGAAACAAGGGATAAGTAAGGATGAGGAAAAAATGATCATACTTTTGCTTCATGAGTAATACTCACAATTACCTGAAAACTTGTCAGTTATCTTAAATGCATTGCTTAACACATAAGTGGTTTTGTTATGCTGTGTATGCATATTGTGCTGGATTTTGCTGTCTTGAAGTAAACTTTTCTTGTAAAAACAAAGAAAAATCCACCAAACAAAAAAAAAAATCTATATAGGAAGATTTATCTCATATCAAAGAGCATAAGTTACCTTTGATGTACCTGTAAAGTAATGTACCTTTACGAAGATATCTTCAAGGTAGTTTTGACTTGTACTGACCAAAATACTCTGAGGGCAGTTTTGACTATGGCTACCTCAACTGGCAAGGCAGATCTGCCTAATGGGGGCCTGATGTTACATGCAAATCAAATATTGTGTGTAAAATGGAAAAGAAGGATGACCGGAAGGCCCAGCCTTGTCTATTTTATTCTGATTACTTATAGAAGTAAGAGTAGTATTGTTAACCAAATATTTACTACTGTTCACAGAGTAGGCAGGTCATCTACAGTCTCATTATTCTTAGTGAAAGCTCCATTATGGTTGAAGGGAGGGAGCGTGGTTCTGTGTTTATTGAAATAAGAATCCACCTAATAGAACAGATAACACTGTAGTTTTTGGAAAGTGAGTATCTCTTTATCATGTAAAGGAGCAAAAAGATTTTGAATCTACCTATACCTCTGATAGTCAATGGGATTTTGTCATAGTATAAAAATACTCTTAATGGAGGGCTTTTGTAGTTGAAGAGCTTTATTTTTTCTTGAAGGAAATGAAACTTTGAAAGATGGGCTAAGTATGTTTTAACATACCCAACTGCAAATCAGTTTGAACATTCTGTTCACTATGTGGAATAACAATAAATAAAATAGGGCAAATAATAGCTAGTACCTTTCATTGCAGAAAAAGAAACCTAAGTAGCAATGTTCTTGTTTCTCACTTTATCAGAGGTTGATGCTTTAGTGGTAGTTGATTCTCTTCATTAAGGTTTTGCTGGCTGTGCATGTTTAGAAAAAGTTAGTTGCCTTGCTGATTTCCTGCCTGCTGGTAATGTGTTGAGTCAGATTGCTGAACTAATGTGCCATATAAAAGGATGGATAACAGTAAGATTAGTATACTAATATGTCTCTTCAGTTTAACTTATGTTCAAGTCTGGAACAATACTCAGGTTTAGTAAAAACTACGATTACAAACAGCCTGGTTTTTTAACCTTGAAGTTAGGCCTCAGTCGTGTAAGATTTAGTTTGATTGTTGCCAGGTTTCAGTTCCCTGGAGAACCATGTTTACATAGGTATATTTATCTTTTAGAAGATTATTCAGGTGTATGTATTTGCAGTGAATTGAAGCAAACTGTTTTTTTTTCCCTCTAGCTTGATGAAAAAGGAGCAGCTTTTCAAAGCTGACTGGTTATCTTAATCACTTCAATGTGAAATTGAAGTTGTTTAACAGTTGTAATAGAGGAACTCAGTGACAGTTTTTAAGTACTGCTATTTTCTGTATGTACTACCTAGCATAAATACAAGCATTTTTTTAATCCTTTCAACACCTTGGTTAAAGTATTTAATGATGTTACTAGAATTTTTTACTTGTATTTCTCATATATAAATTTCTGTCATTGATTGTGCTTGTATAATAAATTAAAATTTGCATAAGGTAAAAGTAAGGTAAAGTAAAACTGTACTTAGTAGCATATGTAATGTTCTTAATGGATCCTTTTTAAGACTGGTGCTTGATATAAAAAGCTTAATCTTGCTGTACATATGGTAAGTGTGGGTCATACAGCAGTTTCATCAATCATCTGCATACAGAATTATTTTCTTCTTCGTGTGTGTCCTGTCTAATTTGTTGTAATTTGAAGACTCTCTTGGTACGGAAATCCTATCCCAAGCTATGTATCATGTATGTTATCTGAAAACAGATCATGTTTTGATTTAACAATTTTTTTCCCACCCAAATCATAATTCGCTATGGTGGGTTCTCCCAAAATAATGTGTCTCAAATTCAGAATTTTTTTTTTACTTGTGGCCAGTTAAAATCTGGTTAATTTTACAGCACGTGTTGCCCTTTTAACTCATATTCTGCTGGCAGTTGTCAGTGTATTGATAATGAGCAAACCTCTCGTGTTTGTTTTTTGTTTTGGTTTTTTTTCAAGCCAACCTCTTGATTTTTTCCTGTGAGTAACTGTCTGTTTTTACATGATCCAAATATCCTTTCAGTATATCTTCAGTATTTTTTTCTGAATGAGGATGACCAAAATTGTATATAGCATTTTAACAGAGTTCTTCATGCAATTCTTCCATTCTTTATTGAAAATACCATACAGACCTACATCAATTAAGATATTTGCTCTTCCACTGCTGTTACTACTTGGTCCCTCCTGGTCAGTGTGTGATTGATAATGGGTTTTGCATCCTGTCAGTGTCAAACAGAACATTCTTTATTGGTGGGGGGTGGAAACCTCCTTGTTTTGCAGCATTAACAATTCAGAGTGAGATTCCACTTAACTAAGTCATTTTTAGAGATTATTCAGTTCACCTTTATAAAGTTTTCCGTCACATTTGGTCAACCTCCTTTTAATTAGTTCTACTTTTAGCACTGCTATTGTCACTTTATTTTAGCTTATACCTTGAAGACCTTTTCTAGGAATCACCATTTCTTTAGTTGAATTCCATGCAGAGTGTTGCATGGGAAACTCAACTTAGCACTGCTCTGTTTTCTTAAGCACTCTCATAGTTATTATGCTAGCCTAGCACAGTCTAACTTTGGTAAACTTGTAGTATGCTTTACAGACTTTCAGGCCGGTATTTTAAGTTCTTCAATATTTCTGAAATTTGGCATAGTAATTGTGCTGGTTTTGTCTGGGGTAGAGTTAATTTTCTTCATCCTAGCTAGTATGGGGCTGTGTTTTGGATTTGTGCTGGAAACAGTGTTGATAACACAAGGATGTTTTTGTTATTGCTGAGCAGTGCTTACACAGAGCCGAGGCTTTGTCTGCCTCTCAAACCACCCTACCAGCAAGTAGGCTGGGGGTGCACAAGAAGTTGCGAGAGGACACAGCTGGGACAGCTGACCCCAACTGACCAAAGGGTTGTTCCATACTATATGATGTCATGCTCAGCACATAAAGCTGGGGGAAGAAGAAGGAAGGGGGGGACATTTGGAGTGATGGCGTTTGTCTTCCCAAGTAACCGTTACGCGTGATGGAGCCCTGCTTTCCTGGAGATGGCTGGACACCTGCCTGCCGATGGGAAGTGGTGAATGAATTCCTTGTTTTGCTTTGCTTGTGTGCACAGCTTTTGCATTACTTACTAAGCTGTCTTTATCTCCACTATGAGTTTTCTCAGTTTTACTCTTCGGATTCTCTCTCCCATCCCATTGTGGGGGGAGTGAGCAAGCGGCTGTGTGGTGCTTAGTTGCCGGCAGGGGCTAAACCACGACGGTAATACAAATGGACTAATGTGTCTGGCTGGAATATTTATTCTTGAACTAAATTTTGGAGCATTTTTCTGCATGAGTATATTTGGTTATTGTACTTCCAACTTGGAGTTTGTAGTTTCTCTCTTTCCAACATTCATCTTTGACCTTTTCTGTTCAGATGATTTTGCTAACAAGTTCCATTACTTCATCAGTCACCTGTTTTGAAATCTAAGCTTAAATAAAATTTGTTGTTCTTCTGTTTGTTCAAGGTTTATAACTTGATTTGATGGCCATCTCCTTTGAAGTCTTCTCTGCTTACCAAAGCCAAATCTAAAACAACTTTGTATGTTGGTTCATCAACAATGTAATGGATAAATCCATCAGTTTATCACATGCAGGAATCTTTGACTACTGCGATATTAAGAATTTATGTCTGTGCTAATTAAGCTTTGTAACTTAATATAAGCTAAAAGATACGTTGGACATGTATAATCTTTTAACACAGATGGGTAATACTTAATTTAGGGCTGTAGTTTGGTCAGCTGTGTTACCAAATTTCTTAAGCTACAGTGTTCCTTATGTATTTGGTTAAATAGAGATTGTGATTAAGTGTTATGTACTGCCTAACTCTAGGAAGTCTTCCAATACTTAAAAGTTAGTTTGAAGTTGCATAGTGCATCTTGATAATGTAGAATCATAGAATCATTAAGGTT
>NW_009220112.1:0-719 GCF_000690835.1 Fulmarus glacialis
CTCGGCCCATCGATCCAGCCTGTCCATGTAGGAGCGGGGAGGCACAGGGTCTCCGCCTCTGGCATGCCATGGTGCAGCAAGCGTGATCACAGCTGTTGCACCTCCCTAGGCATGGCAGCGCTAGTCCCCAGCCGAGCAGGAGGACAAGTCACTGGTGCAAGTTGTGGTTGAACTTCTGACATACTTTGGGGAGGACTACAGGAGGATGACAGCAGGAGGATGTAGTGCGACAGAAGCAGCCAGTGAAACAACTTCAACAGCAACACTAAAAAAAGCGACAGCTCGTGTCTTCCCAAAACACACATGCACACAAGACACAAATACACCACAAAACCATCAGGTGGGCTAGATAAGTTAATATAGTTTTCTCTAGGGTCGTCTTCTCTATAGACACCTGTGGACCTTACGTATACATAGCAAGTATAGTAGCTATAGCATTAATCAATCAGTCTCTCCTCATTGTTATTCCAGGCATGATCCTGTAGGATATTTTAATGGTAAGACTAATTTTTTAAATTATACAAGTCTCAAGAGGCACCTTCTACTTCTAGAGGCATGTTGTAAAAGAATTAGACTCCTTAAGTCTTTTTCTTCAAGTGCCTCTTTAAAGGTCTCATCGGAAAAAGAATTATTTGGCTTTATTTAGTTCTCTTTTTTTCAGTGGTACTCTTATCTTTGGGGGCACATTAATGGATCCTGAATGCAACTTTACTCTTTCC
>NW_009220112.1:750-17405 GCF_000690835.1 Fulmarus glacialis
ATTTGCCTAAAAAAACTGAAACTGCAGCTCAGTATTCTTTGAGTGGGAATCATGCGGGAAGGGAATCTGCATTTCCAGCCTCTGTAGTCCTCATTTCATGACATAAGAGATGACAATAAAGTAAGCTGTTAATGGTAACACATTGTTAAGAGGTTCACTCACCTTCCTCAAGGGGTAATAGCCTTTAGACACTGATTCACAGTGAAGAAAATTGAATTTTTCTCTTCGAGGCTCTGTCCTGCCTCTCATAAAAAAGCCTTGGTTTCACATGGTTCCTGTCTCCGGGGTAGCAGTTTATCTCACTCTTTCTGAGGATATTAGAAAACTGGAAGTTGCATGTCCCTTCCTAGCCCAGGAAGGATCTTTATGTACATGCCTGTGAGACTCAAGCCATAGCGCTTGAGGCCATTTTTTTTAAGAGCATGTTTTAGAAAGGGTGTAATTGCGCAGACAACCTGCAAACATTATGTCAGCACAAGCTTCCAAATTATGCGTTGGCTTAAAATTAATAACTGAAAAAAAATCTGTTATCTTTAGCTCTGAAAAGAGACTATTCAGGTTTAAGCATCCCATGCTTTAAGTTAAATATGATGGTCTATTAACCATATCTTGGTTTAGCATAAATTGTATTTCGTACACACGCACCCACAGGAGTTCACTAGATCTGAAAAATTAAGATTATTTTCAAAAAGGCATGCATATGGTATTTGGGCACTGTCTAGAAAGCATACATACAAGTTTTATAAAATAACAGCTTATGCAAACGTATTAAAAGAACCCCACACAGCTTCTTTGCTGATGATTTATGAGGATATACTTTCACCTTACTATAAACATAATCTACATATTACATTGAATATATATGTATAGACAACTGCCAAGTATGGGAATTTTTCTAGTCCAATACAAGCTGCTGATAATAGGAAAAACCAGCTGCAGATGGTTTGCTGAAAAAAGACAGTAAAGCAAACAAAAAACCCCACACAAACATACATAGTCCATGAAAACAGCATAAATAGACAATAAAATAGGAGTATGCACAAATTTCTAGTGTATCTTGATTG
Organism: Fulmarus glacialis; assembly: GCF_000690835.1. NCBI lineage: Eukaryota > Metazoa > Chordata > Aves > Procellariiformes > Procellariidae > Fulmarus > Fulmarus glacialis. The sequence goes on from NW_009220112.1 coordinate 1,815, forward strand.
CACAGCAAATTCTAATTACAGTACTACTTCATTTCTATGACAACAGATTTTAATACAAAGCTTTGATTTCCTCTTTTGGAAAAAGAGGGGATACCTTTGTTTCATTGCATTTTCACCTTCCCCATGTAATTTAAATCTAAAAAAACCCAGAATATTTGTTTGTCCTTTGAAACATAATTAAAATAAAAATAACATCCTGGAAATCTCTACCTGAGACTAAATAGTGCTGTATCAAGTCCTTCCAATCTACAACTAGAGCACGTATTTGACTTTTGTTCTTTCCTCCTCCTGCAAATTTAACTTATTTCATTACATCCTTCCCAGATATGACATGTTTAAAAATATACACCTCTGGCCTTAGCAGAAACGGTGGTGTAAATGAGGACAGAAATATCCTCCAAAATCAAAACTTAGTTCAAACTGTGAACTGGCAGTACATGAGCAGGAAGACAAACAATTTCATTTATCCAGTACCTTAATTTTTTTGCATCTGCAGTACTGTGAGAGAGAAAAAATGTTTTGCAGCAAATTAAATTGATAGATAGGTTCCCCAAGACTCTTTTAGAAGACAAATGCAATTTTGAGAGCTATGGCTGCTGTATTATTCCTTAGCAAATCAGTACTTCTGTTGACCATGGCTTGGGGTAGAGTTTGGACAGCCGCAGTGAAGGATTCAGCCCTCCTCCGTGGCTGGTCTAAGGCAGGTGCTCACATTCGCCGTGGTGGACCAGAAACCTCTCCCACCCTGAGCTGGAGGATGCATTGTCCTTACTTAAAGCCAAGCTTGCAAACACACCTTTAAACTACAGACTGCAGCCGAACTACAAGAAGTACAAGAAGCCACCGAACAATGGAAAGACGTGTTTGCTTGAACATATGGAACAAGTCCCATGTGCACGTGTTACACATTTCAGCAAACACAGGGGAAAGCAGGGCCAGGCTTTGCTCACAAATGAGCCAACACCACTTGACTGCATTTCAGGATTACCTACAAGGAGCTCTGGGCTCTGCTGCGTTTCGGGGCAGTATGCCAGAAGCCCAGTGCTGTAGCCATCAGAAGATGGTTGTTCAGTGCCTTGTTCTCTCACTCTTCAAGCCAGTTATACTGCCCAGCTCTTGGGATACATGACAATTACATGACCTTTGTTCCCAGGCTCAAGTGCAGAAGGATTTCGGATTATCTATTGCAAGGTCTCCTGCCTGACCCGCAAGATGGAGGATGGTTTGGTAGAGCTCACCAGCTCCAAAAATGTTTCCCAGAAATGGCAACCTTTACATGCATTTTGTTATGATTTCCAGTTTCATTGTATTATTATTGGGACGGCTAGTATAAATAACATCAAACTCCAAGCCTCTTCAGTTTTCTTTGTGTTCTCCCAGAAAAGCACACAAGTCTTTTTTTTTTTTAGAAATACTCACTTCTTACATTGGAAGAAATTGCTTCTGTTTCCAGTTACTGATATTTTATGAGCATTTTCATATAGCACAGATATTCTGGGACAAAATCCACTATTTTACCAGTAGTTCATGCATACACATCACAGTTTACAACTTCTATGCTTCCATGGGTTCATTTACAAACAAGTAGCAAACTACTTCTAGTCAAATTCTGATCCACCTCAAATGTTGCTGACGTCAGCAAGTCAGATTCACCCCCGATTTTGGTGACAATTTGCTCTGGCAGGATAGCCCGGCGATTGCCTGAAGCAGACTCCCACAGTACTGCTTTGAAATAAGTCATAACATACAGAGTCTGAACCTAAGGATACAGACTGAGGATGCCAGAGTCAGTGAAGACAGAGGCTACAATATACTGAAATTATAGAATCATAGAATCATAGAATCATTAAGGTTGGAAAAGACCTCTAAGATCATCAAGTCCAACCGTTAACCCAGCACCACCATGCCCACTAAACCATGTCCCTAAGCGCCTCATCTACACGTCTTTTAAATACTTCCAGGGATGGTGACTCCACCACTTCCCTGGGCAGCCTGTTCCAAGGCCTGACCACTCTTTCAGTAAAGAAGTTTTTCCTAATGTCCAGTCTAAACCTCCCTTGGCGCAACTTGAGGCCATTTCCTCTCGTCCTATCACTAGTTACTTGGGAGAAGAGACCAACCCCCACCTCGCTACAACCTCCTTTATGTTTTACGTCTGACAATTTAAAATAGTAAACAGGACATAATTGCAAAATAATTTGTACCTGCCAAGTAGCAAATAACTCAGAAATCCTGTACACGGCATTACAGAAATCTCAAACTGCACGTGAAATACCTGAGATGTTAAACTAGCACTGCAAGGGACTTTAAGTAAGCGTTGTGGTGAGGAAGGCATTACGGCTCCCTACAGAGGTAGGCTAAGCTAATGCTAGATGGAGTGGAAACAAAGTAAGTACTGTTTTGAAGTAGGATGGTTCCTAATTTCACTTCCCACATGAATTGGATGAGCAGCTATTTATCCCCAGCGCAGAGGAGGAAAAAGGAGCCTCAAGGTACATGAAGATACGCAGACTGGTACAACAGGAACCCAGAAGTCACAATTCACGCCTGGTTTGTGGTTGCTGGGCTGTGCAAGCCTCCAGACAGACTCTCTTGGGCACTCATGGACTGAGAGCAAGAGGTCAGGCCAGCCAGCCAGCCACCTCTTAGTCCACTCTGCAACCTCTTTCAGCTGCAAGGGTGGGAGGGTTATAATAGTAGTACTGTGCTGGGAATTGCCGGTTTCAGGAATCAGCTTCCTGCTTATTCTTTCCCTTGTTCCAGTTGTGAATCCCTAGGAACCACTAGCCCACGCTGACCTGCTGTGTCTCGGAGAATGACAGCCACCAGATGATTAACCCCTTTGCCCTCTGCTGTTCAGTCTGTGTCTGACGCTACATTAATTATTTATGTTCTGTATACTAACCGTGCAGATGCCAGCACCGCACAACATACGCATCACATCTTAGAACTTCCACAGAGAGCACAAGTACCGGGGCTTGAACCCACAGGTGAGTTGGATAACCTTCCAACCCGGGTGAACTGCTGAGGCAAGTAAATGGAATCATTCTTAATGGAAAAAAATAACTAAAGTGACTTTTCAAGAAAAAAACCTGCTATTCAAGCCCTATCCTATACTTCTGCCATGCTGCAAGTTCAGAGGAACACAGGATCTGACACATAGAATCATAGAATCATTTCGTTTGGAAAAGACCTCTAAGACCATCGAGTCCAACTGTCAACCCAACACCACCATGCCCACTAAACCATGTCCCTAAGCGCCTCATCTACACGTCTTTCAAATACTTCCAGGGATGGTGGCTCCACCACTTCCCTGGGCAGCCTGTTCCAAGGCCTGACCACTCTTTCAGTAAAGAAGTTTTTCCTAATGTCCAGTCTAAACCTCCCTTGGCGCAACTTGAGGCCATTTCCTCTCGTCCTATCGCTGGTTACTTGGGAGAAGAGACCGACCCCCACCTCGCTACAACCTCCTTTCAGGTAGTTGTAGAGCACGATGAGGTCTCCCCTCAGCCTCCTCTTCTCCAGGCTAAACCACCCCAGTTCCCTCAGCCGCTCCTCATAAGACTTGTTCTGATCTGCTCTTGCCTTGTGACATGTATGCACAACTACCAGCCATCACCAGTAAGACTTGTGACATGTGTGCACAACTACCAGCCATCACCAGTAAGAAGCACAGGCATGGTCAATTATCTTTCTCCTTTGTTTTACTGCCCATAAAGCCTTTATAATGTTAACATAAAGTAATAATTTCATTTATAAATAATTTGTTGTTAATTTAACAGCTAACTCTCTAGACAAAATTTGTATTTAAACTTCTATTAAACTTGTATTTTAAAATTGTCATGTGCTAATTTGCTAATGCCTGCCTTGTTTTGAACTGTGGGAATGTTGAAAATACTGCAACTATTTTATTTTCCAGGAAGGTATACTGATCACATTTGTTAGCTAGAACCAAAAATAAAAGACATGATATTTTCATTAGATTAGAGCATTTGAATTGTTTGCAAAACTTGTTTTTGGTAATTTAGCACAAGTTGTCATAATGATATATTGAACTGAGACATGTAGCAATGCAAGTTCGATGCCAGTGATTTATGTGGTCAATAAGAATCAGACTCACAAAAGTATTAATCAGCAGAGTCAATAAATGTATAGAAAATGTGTAAAGCAGATAAGTGACTGTTAAATATACATGAACAGTTGGGAACATTTCCCCAAGAGGTATTTCTGAGCACCATACGGTCTTCATTTTGCTATTGCTCTGCTAGGATGAATGAAGTTAAAACAACTTTGATTTTAGCAATAGCAAATATTAAGCAAAAAAAAAATTAAAATGAAGAATGTAAGTTCCTATAAAATAATCTGTGGGATTTCACATTAAATCTAGCAAAAGTAGCAAGCACTAATTCAGGTTTATTTGGTCTTACTTAGGCAGGCTCTGATGTTTGAAGATCAGCTGTCCGAAACTTCCCCACGGTATTTGGTGGAGTGGGACCATAATCTGCAGAATCATCTGCCTTCACATGCACATTGTATGTCTCCATGGTCCTGTACATCTACAAGTGAATGATTTCCCACGAGCACACACCATGGTATCATCACCCTTTCACTCACTGGAAGTGAAAACATCTGTTCACCAAGTAAGCAATCACCACCCAGGGCTTCCAAAAAGAAAATTGAGGTGGAAAAGGCCTTGTGCATCTCTCTAGCTGTTCAGTGATGAGTTTGCTCTTTAACGTGCTCCCAACCTTCAGACTAGCATACTCTTCACTAATCACGCTCTCTGTTGGGTGGCCGTTTACCATGCCAAGTGCCACTCATCTGGATTTGATAGTGCTTTTCTAGGGATTCTTTTTTTAGGAATAAAAGTGCACTCAGCTGCCTCACTAATGTGGGGAAGACTTAAAAGTTAAAAAAAAACCCAACAAAACAAGAGTGGTTTCTAAGCAATACAAAATCTTTTCCTAGATGTTCCCATGCATTGTTGATATCAAACACTGCTTACATTTGCAGGTGCATTTACCACCACGTGATCTGTGTTTACCACAAATGTCAGATCCAGAATTATAACTAAATCCAATCAGAGAATTGACAAGGTGCAAGAACTAACAATTTTGCATTACCTATGTAGAGACAAGAGATAGGAAAGGTGAAGTACACTACCGTTCAGAATAATGTTTTCTTCTGTCTGGAAGATGATGGGTTCATTTTGGTCTCAATGAAATCTGCAAGGAACAAGTATGCATTTAGAGACAGGTTAAAGTAAAATCAAATTAGATTATCATCCATATTCTGCACAGACATTTTGCTGATGTGATTAGGGCAATTGCTTTGGTTTGAAATGATAGAAAAATTAAATATATTCTCCTGAGCTGTCCGATTTCAGGCCACATCAATTTTGCTAACCAAACTTATGCAGGGTTTAAAAAGAAGCTGCTGTAGCTTCAACTGCAGTTAATTGCAGAGGAGAATAATCAGTTTTCCAAAACCAGTGTCTAATTTAACGCATGTAGTGGCATGGCATTTCTCAAATATCCCCATGACGCTTTAAGAAACGCCGTACTTGGGAGGGGTGACTGCAGCACATGTGGAAAGGTGCCGGTGCTCGCTGCACCTCTGGCTACCATGTGGCATATCCTGACATTTCAAATTTTAGGAGCACAGCTTTGTAGGGTAGAAGTGTAGGGAAAAAAAAAAAAGGCTAGCATTACTGAATTTTGTGTGGCCTCAAGCAAGCTGTCTGCGGTGTTTGCCAGCCAGGGGCCAGAGACTGTGAATACTGACTCACGTCTTGAACAATACAGCACGAAGCATCACCCGCCGATACAACTGGCAGCAGAAGCCCTGGCGAATAGCTGAAGGAGTCACTCCACAGCCCACCCGGGAGGACCTAGGAAAGTGTCTCAATGCGCTGGTATTATTTTCAAGCCTGCAGTAATTTTTGTCAATGAGGGATCAATTGTCCAAGACCTGCTACAAGCATCAAACAAACAAGGTCCATAGTTGAAATATTTACAATCAGAAAGGAAGAAATTTTTGTTTTTTCAGGCTGGAATATTTATTTTGGTTGGAAAGGGCTGATCTGTTGCAAGTGAAACACTTCCACTTTGAAAGTGAAAAATTGCAAAAAACAAAACAAAAAAGATGCAGGGAGAACAAGAAAGCTAAGATATACTGGTTGACATGGCAATCATAATAATGTAAGCCTGGCACCAAGTTATTTTCTAGACTTCTATACATGCAATGTTAATCATTTAATGAATATTAATTTTGCTTACAATTTTTGTCTCTAGTTAAAGTGATTGTTCTCCACTATTTTATACTTATTAAAAGAGGGAATATATCATCAGCTTTTACTTCAGTCTTTGTAAATTGAGCATATTTTGTGTGTGTGCTTGTGTGCGTGTACAAATGGTATGAAGAGCCTGCACGTCTTCACCAGCAAATAGCAAGATCCCAGACTCTTTTCTTTACTTTCCCACAGAAGTATTAGTCTCTGAAGCAGGATGAAGTGGCCAGAGTCTCAGCTACACCAAGCAGCCGGATTTCCATTTAAAGCCACCGGGGACGGTACATAGACGTCATCTCTAAAAATCCTGTCCAGCAAGCCTGTATTTGTTTTCGTGAAAGCAGTCATGATGACATGAAAACAAAGCATTCTCCAGATTAATGAAAAGCTGAGCACTTAAAAAGCATTTTTTCCATTCCATTAATGAGCAAAGAAGTTTCCAAACTAATTTACCTAAATGCACATCGACAAGCTTCACAGGACAAAAGCATTTTATTATTTTACTCCTCAATAAAACAAAATTGCTTTCAACTCAAAAATTCCACAAATTCTGGCTTACAGCAATCTTGGTAACATTCTAGAGGCTTATAAAATGCTGTGCAGTGGAATATAGAAAGTTAGTGGGGTAGAAACCAATGACTAAGTGCAGAAACACCCTGTGGTCCGCTTTGTAGTTCAAACTGCAGCAGCAGCAGACCTCAAATGCTCCTACAATTCAAGCCCTAATTCTGCAAGGTTACTCATGAGCTGTCTCTGCCTCCACATGCATGCAAAGCACTGGAAGGCTCTCCGGAGAGAGAGAATGAGTATGATCGCTGTCAGATCTAAGTCTGACTGGGTGTTATCCTTGTCTTTGGAAGCCATTTTCTTGACTTCTTCATTTAGAGCACAAGGAGACCAACCACATCTCTGACTGTAGCTTCTAGGTTTATCTGGTGCGACACATCAAAAAGGGTCAAGTTACTTTAATTTGCCAGACATTTCCATGCCCCAGTCATATGGCACAGACAACAAAATGGCTGCAGATCCCATTCGCTATTGCATTTTATTTATATCATGAGGATATCCTCCTGGTTGTACCATTCACCTTCTTCGTCCAAGACTTTCTTTATAAGGTAATGACCAAATTTTCTGGTTTTCAATGTGTAGCAGCTATACTAATTTGTTGTTATTATCTTGATAATGAACAGCCTATACTATTCTGTTTTGTATTAGGCTGTTCTCTTAAACCTCCACTTCACTATACATTCACACACACGTACAAAATTTTATCGTGAGATCTCCACCAGCTAAAAAGCATTACAGCCAGCCTGAAGATGTCAACAAGATGGAAGGTATATGGTATAGAAATAATCTCTCAGCTATTCTAGGTACATAAAATCTTGTGAAGAACATCTATAATTTGACCATCAGGCTCAAAATAATATCCAATCTTTTTTTAAAATGGTTCAGGAAGCAATAAGTAATACCTGTAAGACTGAGGAGAGAGGGGTTGCATGACTTTTTTTTTTTATTTTGGGGAAGAAGAGTAAGCAAAGAAGGAGAAGAAGGGAATAATAGTGGACTATGCTTTTAAATTACTGTAGAAATGTAATAAAAGGGAAGTCTGTTTGTTTTAATAGTTGCACTATTTCTACATGGCTATACTACAAAACTGGATATGAGATCTTGCTAGTCACACGTATCTTTGTGTTTTTAAAAAAGTCTAAATTCTTGTGAAAATAATCACATAGAGAGATTATCAGAGTAAAATCTCCACCTTCAATGCTGACAAAACATCCCAAAAGAGACTGTACACTTTGACAGGTAAAAGAAATAATTTATAAGACAATTGAAGAGCCTAAGGCTGGGCACGGGAGAGGAACCTGTTTCCCGTATGAAAACATGCCTGTTGAAAACGTTGCTGGCAACGGAACAAATCCTCTAACAAGAACATTTTACATAGGTAAGCAGGGAGGCAAGACTTTTACTATTTCCATGGTTTCATAATTGCATTTAAGTTAGTAGACTTATTACTAGTCTCTGCCTTCCGCCATGTGCCGATGAGGAGGAGGGTCTGCCCTCGCGCAGAAGTTCTGCCTTCACCCTTCGGCTTTCCGACAGAGCTGTCGCTTCCAAGAAGGGCTGCCTGCCACTAGGTCTGCCTACAGTGCCTCATCGCCGCTCCTGCCAGGTCACCGAAGGCTCCTCTGGCCGGCAGAGAATGACACGATGCTGCCATTGTCTATTAAACCAATTGAGGAAGATGTTAAAGGAACAAAGTGCTTAAAATATTCATTAGTTTTTAGAAGCACATGTATCTTCTTAATTAGCTTTGTCACTGGCTCAAATTAACAAGGTTTTAATGACAGTTAGCAAGTGATACATTAATTAATTTAGGAAATGATTCATTTTCTCTGACTTTTTAAATTCGCTTCTAATGAAATAAATTCTGGCATGAGTTTTTCAATTAGGCATGATGTCCTTATTTCACTTGGTGCAATACTGCAGCTTGAACACCAGGATAGGATGAGTACATTCAAGCAAAAAATTAGTGTGACTAATTCAAAACAGTTGTGTGACTTCTGAAGTCAAGTTTTTCTTTTCCAAAAATTTGTGTTTGTTCGATTTTGGATAAAGATTTATTAGCAACATTAGCATACTTACAGTTCTTCCATACCAACCTAAAATATGCTTAAGTACCGCTTGATTAATATTATTTCATAGACACTTTCACTATTTGGCCATACACACACCATCAGTTCTACATAAATAAAGAAACAAACCAATAAAAAGCAATCATCATAATAAAAAGCCATCCTTTCAGCAATACCTGACTAGACCAGCTTCCTGTCCAAATCAACCAAACCGCTCACATTAGTACCAGGCTAAAGCTTAGTAAAACGTATTTATTATAATTGTGCATTTTATCAGTATTTATGCAGCAACGTGCAAGAAGGTCAAGCTAGCACTCTGCTAGTAATTTTAAAAACACAAAATTTTCTGATTTGTGTTTGAGTTTCCAGTCTAAAATATTGCATGAGACACTCTACTCTGTGAGGTGTAGGAATTCACCTGATAACTGCAGGTGTCCATACAGTTCTGCTTTATAGAATATAGATTTTTTTTTTTCAACAAATTAAATGAAGAAGAAAATAAAGGTACAGTATTAGCATGCAAATACCAGCAATATATTCTGAGGTTGCTCTGATTACCCAGAACATTTCTGTTTGTAGAAGATGCTCTCCCTTTCACATCCTCTGGGCTCTTTAATCAGCCTTTAATCAAAATATGAAATCTTAGCCACAAGTCTTGGCTCTAGAAATCTACAGTGCTTCCCAGACGGCTCTTGAGGTAACATCAATCATCTTTCCAGCCTTGAAAGACTCTTCATAGTTAACAAACCTCTGGTGATTGATTATTGAGGTGTTAAATCTACTTCCAGTTTTCGGTGGCTGCTTCAAGTCTAAGTAGCAAGATGTAGCCATGTGCTGACACTTCTCCTAAGTACCCATGGTTTTGCTTTTGGACAGGTGAGCAAAAACCTGCATCCTGACTGCACAGAGCTATGCAGAGGCTGCTTTACGTGCAAGTACTAACATGGAAATGGGGCACATCCTTTCAGCCTAAGAAACTTTAAACCTGTATCTCCTACTGTGTAGGAGAGCGTCCAAATCACAGTTCATAGGGTATGACTGGAGGGCTTACATAGATTTCAGTCCCCTGCAATAACAAGCAACAATGCGACAGTTAATTGTGCAGTGGAGGAGGAAGAGACAGAGGGAAGGGGAATATCCGATCACCGTGAATACAGGCACCGTGGACCGTAAATATTCCTCATACCTGCAGGAGCTTTAAGTCTATTGCAGAACAAAAGCCACAACTTACCAAGTCTACACAGTGATATATACCCCAGGAACAGAACGGGTGAACATAGGCTTTGCTGAGTCTGTGGTGCCTTAAAATAGTGGGTAATTCATTATCAGGCCTGAAAAGAGTAGCAAACTCACCACACTTCTCTCCCCATTCCCTCCTGCCCTGTTCTCAGTCTGGAGCCCTCTAGTCATGTTTAGGTATTTAATTCACATGATGGTTTGTGGAGGGGGTCAGGATCCTACCCTGGGGCTGCACTTGGCAGAAGGCACCCAAACATTAAGTAAATGGGTGCTTAGCATCACTTTGATACCAATAGGTCGCCCTGAAAATCCCCACCTCCTATTCAGAACATGAAAAGCTCCAACAGGCGCAGCCCCTGTTCAGAGCCCGAACTCCAGCACAAGAATACAGCATTTTATTACCACTTTCCGAGCAGAGGCAAAGCTCTTCAACGAGGACTGCGGTGTCGTTCAAAATGTGCAGCTATTTTGCTGCTTGCTGCATTCACACGTTATCCTCTTCAGTTTCATGGCTGTCAGACTTTTCATTAGCATCCTCACAGTAGCTCTCAAAACCATGCCTTACAATGGCTTAAATGTGCCTTCTGGAAAGCAGGTATATTTAATATACTTACAGATATTACAGTGACCATTTGATCTTTCTGGGATAACTCTTGTTCCTGTCCTAAGAAAAAAAGCAGAAAAAATACAAATTCTTGGAAGCAAAGCCCTCAGTGATGACTCCAAAATTTCTTAGGGTAATGTCATGCCATAGAAGTGGGGGGAATTTGTGCTTAGCAAACTGCAAAAAACTGACTTGAAAACTACTTTTTTAATGTATTTTTCAGTTCGTGGAGAAATCTGAAGCCTCATGGGTAGAAACATACCGCTGTTCACTTGTGTAACAGTGTTAGAAACCGCATGTTACACGGTTATAGGTGGAGTTTTTAAGAGCCTGTTCTCCATACACTCGGAACAATGTAAATCAGGAGCAGCTTCACTGCACTTGGAAAGCTAGAACCTGCAATATAAATCCAGGAAAATGCTAGCAAGATAATGGTAGCATATCAAGGCAGATAAATACAGTAATAATGATGCAAAGCAATGATTTCCTGAGCTATTAGAACTGGCTACATTTGCACCTAGTTATTAACAAATTCTCCCTACTCTTTCAAAAAAAAGTACTCTTTTTTAATATTTGGTTATGTTACATTTTCCTAGCAGGAGTCTGTAATATCTCCCCAGGGAGCTGTGAACAAGAGAGCCTCTTTTTTTTCTGAACAGGGCACTGCGAATCTCCTGGTGAAAAATGAAATGGGGTTTTATGCTTGTTAATAAACTCCTACTCTGCTCCAAAGCATTCGGATGAAATTATATTTTTACTGAAATAGAAGTGAATTACTCTTTTTAATTGGGATCTTCAGGTCTTTCCGTAACACATAAAGCAAGTAACAATGAAAACTGAGCTTCAAATGCAGAGGCAATGCCATGCCTGTCACCACACCTTTGGTTAGCTTTTGCTCAGAGACATGAGAGGCGTTTGCACGGACCTCCAGACCGCCCGGCTTTGTCCGGACTCGTCTTGGCCCGCCTGGAGCTCTGTTTTAACTTGGCTAACTGTAGCAGCAATTATCTAACAACCAGGTAACTATAACCTGCTTCGTTTGAGCTTTTGCTTAGCTTTGTACGAGCGTGTGGTGCAACACATACATATTTCCGTAACTAACAGATAGTGACAAGAGGTTATTCTGTGCAGAATAAAAACTGTAGAATAAAAATGCAACCTGGAGGAGTGCAGGCACAGGAGACCAAGCACCCAACCCGTAAAACACACCGTATATAGCTCATTCAGATGCAAATTGGACTCGTTGGAATTCATTGGAACCAATGAAGAAAGAGCAAGGTGTACCGCATGTACAGAAACGATGCCAAGCAGATCCTAAAGTGAGCAGGAAGAAACCACTACCAACATAACCCCGGGGATGCTGATGGCTCCCGGCAGCCACCCCTGCTACTGAAACCATCCATGTCAGGGCAAAGAGAGGCAGTGGGAAGACGAGGCAGAGAAAGGGGGAGACGATAGCAGAAAGTTTGTGTGCGTAACACAATATATTCCACTGCCTGCATTTGCTAAACTTATCCATTTTAATATAATTAAAGTTTTATAATGGTGTCACAATAAGATCCTGTATGTTAATAATTACATCTGTATCAGTTTTCCATGTGACCTACTCTTTTACTCTTTTCCAACCAAGCAGCAGTATCTGGAAATTATACTGTCATATGGCAAATTTAAGGAGATCTGCAGAGGAAGGACCAATGTACTCATAAGGTGCCTGATTCAATTTTTTTTAATATGCAGAAGCCATAAAAAATTTAATTTTTTAGGGCTTCTGTCCTGCAAAATCCAGACTATTTTCGTTCTAAATTAAATTGGACCCAGGGAAAGGAAGAAAATCTCCCTGTAAAGATTAGACAAATATGGTATAACATTAGAAATGTCCTGCTAAATGCTTTATGAAGTCTAATTTCATGATACATCTGCTGCTTAACGGTAAACAAAACTGTATTACATTGCAAAGAGATGACAACTCAGTCTGATAATTTTCCTGGTGTCATTCCTCACAAACAACTTCATCCTTGTGGCAGTATGTAAGGGCCTTTAGAGCAAAAGGGAATCAGCAAAGGTTGATGCCGTAGTGATCCCTCCCCCATACATAGGGTAAAAAGGGAGCCTCTGGGGGTAATAGTGGCAACTGGAGGGATAGAGGAGTGAGCCTATGACTTTTTTTAAGGTGTCACCATCAGAATCTCAGAAATGCTGGGTGAGAGAAGCTCCCCTCCCCTCCAGTCAACCAGTTTTCTCCCAAAAGAGAGGTAAAATCCAAGGCAGAGTGGGAAAGGACAACACGGGAGGCTTCTTGCTTTAGCATGAAGCATGGAGAAGGATTTTCGAATAGCATGCAGAAGGAGCGTGATCCAAGGCACCCTTCACAGGCTGTGGAAATGGGATGCAGAACCAACCCTGGAGTCTGCAAGACTTCTGGATTAAAGCAATTTCGTGTTTTGACTTTCATGGCCAGTTTGGTAGTAAGTGGACCAGGCGAATTTAAAGTGTCTGCTGTGAAAGAATAGCTCAAGGCATACCTTTGCTGCAAAATTCATTTTCTTTCTCACACACATACTCACACACACACTTACCCCCAGTTTCTTCTGTAACACAGAATTAAGTAACACCCGTTTTATTCAATTTTGTCCATAACTGCATCTATTTGGAGGTTTGTGCATCCTTGATAAGCTGCTGTGAGGTTACCCTGAAAGAGCTTCCTAACTTCCAGCAAGACAACAGCATGCTCAAAGCTGTGTTTGATCATGCAGCAGGGAGTCTCTGACGTGCATTGGTGCCATCGAAAATACCAAGGCTCTCTTCTCACTGTATTTGAACCCACTGACTTTGGCTAAGTCATAGGAACAAATTCTGTAGGACGAAAGGCGGGGGACATCTTCCATCGTCAAGATCAGGAAGCAATATCATATAATTCCAGTCATCAGCTCAACAAGTTTCATATGAATCAGAGCAAAGTGAGAAGTCTGGGGGGGCTTGGCCACACCTGCTACTGCTGGAAGGCTGTTCTGGTGCTTCCCTTTTCAGTACCACAGGGCAAATCTACCCAGATGGATGCAACTGTGTGTTTGCTCTGCCCACGCTTCAAGCCAGCTGCGTGCAAACTGCAGTCCAGAAGCCACGTAAATACATTAGCGCTGGCTGTGCCTGCAAGGGAGATACGCACTCAAGCCCAGGGCTGTGCTATCACAGACAGCTACCATCCTTCAGAGGAACAACACTTTACAGCAACGTGGAGGGTGTGTTGCGTTGAAAGTACAAGTTCCTACGTCGGTTCCTATAGACAAGCTCATTATTCACGAAGGCTCAATGTTCCACAGGTCATAATTTTTTCATTAATATGGATATCATGAACACTGCAAAGTGCTCCACAGTGCATTCAAGCACTGTTTTCAGCACAAATCCAAAACATAGCCTCATACTAGCTTTTATGAAGAAAATTAACTCTACCCCAGCCAAAACCAGCACAGAATGATAAACTGATCTTGTGTTGAGAATATAATTGTCTGGTTTTGTACTCATTGGTTATATCTCGTAAAACAATAATCACTAATTTTTTGAAAGCAAAGCCTTTTTCATTTAGAAATGAATTACAGAGCAAATATTTTAAATTTTCAGATAATTACCTAAAGTGCTTTTATTGTTTTTCAAAATGAACAAAAGCTGCAATACAAAAACACCCGCACAGAGAAACAAGGAGAAATTAATTCCTGCCTCAATTAAAACTTATCTTTAAGAAGGAAAAATAATCTACCTCTGCTACAAGTATTTCCAGAGTATTTGACAAGTATTTGACAGAGAAGCAAGCTCAAGGAGGTAGTTTCAATGGTTAATAGCACTCAATTTTTACAAACACCAAAATTTTTTTGCTTGAATTTGTCGAGTTTCAGTTTTTGGTCACTGGGACTTTCACGTGGGCAGCTCACACCTGCCTGTCACCGGTTTGCCCAGGTGCAGATTAGCTGTGCCGTGGGTGCCGAGGGACCAAACCTGGCTCTGCAGGAAGCCAGCCTGAGCCCAATCTCCATCTCAGACCACTGCTTCAGGGGCTCATCTCATTTCTCCATGTCTTTGGGGAATCCTGCTCTCCCGTTATTTCAGACAACAGGCAGGCAGACTAGGTTTTCCTATTCTTTAACCATTCCTGCAGCTCTTCTTTCAATCTTCCCAAATTTTCAATGTTATTCTTTAATTCAGGTCTTACTTGATATTCCTCTTTATACATTCGCAGGTTAATATTGTGGCTACTTGCCCAGTAGGTTGTAGTGGGATTCCATGGTCAGTTGGCTTTCCATCATAAAGCTGCAACACTTCAGGTTTCCTATTTCCTGGGATGCTATGCACCAACCTCTAAAAATGCCCCGCCTGGTCTCCATAGCCGTTTGTGTAACTATAACAAAAATCAAAGAAATGCATCCAAATCACCAAGCAATTCAGTTACTCTTTGCTTTTTTCCAACATCTTTAGACTTGGTCAGTATCCTAACATTTGCTCATTCGACACTAGTTGTCCAAAAACCTCTAAAATGAGGATACAAGACCATATTCTTAGTAAAATTCCTCCTAATTATTCCAGGAACAAAAAATATTTCTGCATCTTCAAAGAGAATATGATCTCCATGAGCTGAACTCCTCCCCAAAAGAGAACAGAGACATGTAATAAGCAATTCTGTCTTTTCCAGATAAATATCTGTACTCAATCCACCACGGAATGGTGGATTTCTAGTGGAAAAAAGAGGAAATTTTTCAAAATCATTTTGAAAATGTTCAAGTCTAAGGCTGACAAGGTTACTCCCAACTTCTTCGGGGGGGGGGGGGGGGGGA
>NW_009220112.1:17421-17769 GCF_000690835.1 Fulmarus glacialis
GAAAATCCATTACAAATTTCTAGTCTCGTTACTGCCAAGAGATCACAAAACCTTCAAGGTCTTTTATGAGACCTTTACGTACAAAGAACGAAATGGGGAACAAATCAACGACCTGCTTTTAGTGGGATGTATAAGGCTACCTAAGCCTGACTTTCCAAATTGAAGCCTTGTGTCCTGGTTTCGGCTGGGATAGGGTTAAATTTCTTCCTAGTGCTGTGTTTTGGATTTAGTATGAGGAGAATGTTGATAACACACTGATGTTTTCAGTTGTTGCTAAATGCCCTCCTAGTCCAAGGACAGCTCCCATGCCGACTGACTGAGCTAGGTACACAAGATGGGAGGGAACAT
>NW_009220112.1:17821-29220 GCF_000690835.1 Fulmarus glacialis
AGATGAATGGTAGGGTGTATCCAGGAAGTACCGATCGCTACCTGGTTATCGGTCAGCGTGGGTGGTGAGCAATTGCATTGTGCATCACTCATTTTGTATATTCTATCATTATCGTTATTATTTTCCTTTTTCTGCTTTATTAAACTGTCTTTATCTCAACCCACGAGTTTTTCTCACTCTTACCCTTCCGATTCTCTCCCCGTCCCACTGTGGGGTGGGGGGGAGTGAGTGAGCGGCTGCGTGGTATTTGGCTGCCTGGCAGGTTAAACCACAACACCTTGCAAAAGCATTAAATCACTTGTGCATTTGAAGCACCAGGACATGAAAAAGTGTGTGTGCGCAGAAATTTGAAAGGGACAAATGTATAGAAAATCCCCTCAGCCAACTTTCATGTCACTTCCTTCAGGAAAAATGACTGTATTTCCAACCAGAGGCTGTCCAAGGTTCATCATAAAACATTAAACAAGGTTCCCCAGAGACAGCTCGCCCTGGGAAGGGGCTTCCTGCCTCCTCCAGCATTGCCGTGGGCGAAGCCTGAGTGGCAGCTGCCCTCTGAAGGGCAGGTAGCATGGCACTGGATGAATCATAAGAGGTCTTGGTCTCACACAAGCCAGTAAGAGTCCCTCAACTAAAGTCCTTCAAAATCTGCCCAAGGAAGTTTGGTGGGCTAGGAAGTACAAGCAGAAGATGAGATTGGACATGTATCTTAATGGGCATTTGAGGTTGCCTCCATTTAAAACTCTGGAGACAGGTCGTATTTACAGCTGTTATCACTGAATGGCTACTTCCCAGTAACAGTCTGGACAGCATCCTTTCATCTTCATCAGGCTATGAAGCCACAGTCTTTTCTTTTTTGATTCACTTGTCCTTGTAAGGTCATTGTAGCACATGCCACGTGAGTCAGTATTGTTCATCCACCAAGAGCCGAGGCAGGTGCGAAACGCACCATTGAAAGGTGCATGCCAAGATCATATATTATACCGGATTTCTTTCAGCAACAACAGTGGGTTTCTGCTACCAACATAAATATCTGTATTTAAGTACAAAATCATCAGGATTTAAGAAGTCCAAATGATCATACTGAAGTGGCTAATGGCTAAATCATGTGAGAAATGCATACAAACATGTATGAGCTAAATTTTTGGCAAGAAACTGTTTCCTACTACAGTACGAGTACCTAACTACAGTTGTTAGACGTGAGATGTAATCTTGAATATAGATTTTTGTATGCTTATATAATGTGTAAATATCTTTAAAATATATTATTCAACAGAGTAGCCGTTTTTGTTTACTGGAAATAGACACAGAAATAGACACAGAAGATTGAAGAAAGCTGTTTGCTTATAAAATACCATACCAATTCTAAGAAAAAAGTTGTCATTTCAGCAACTATTTTGGTTCCTGCTCCAATTACATGATAATTTTCTTGTCAGTAATCCTTTAAGAGGACCTCACAAAGCCAAAAAAAGTGGTTTTATTTTTCTTCCCTGCCTGGGCATGGGTCCATTAGCTATCATGCAGCACCATCTGGAGGACATTTTCCTTCCTATGATACCAGATTGCCTTTTTTCTTTTCTGAAATTGACTACCAGGTGAAGGCAGAGCGGAATTTGCTGAGGTCTGTGTGAGACCAAGGGTTCTCAGGGACTCTAATCTGGGCCGATACTAGTTCCCGAACTCTCTCTTGGATAGTTATTTAACTTCTTTGCCTGAATTTACATGTTTAAGAGTCATTAAGTAAAAGCTAATTTTTGTTTGGTTTCTCAGTGTTATTTCAAAATAATTAAGTTGGCTTAAAAAATAGGATTTGCCCTGCTTTCTACAAAGAGGTATAAGAATGCAGAGTGATGTTTAAATTTTAATTACTGTTGCTGAAAAAATTACAGTTTACAAGACATTGCATCTCAAAGTTAGCCACATATACAAGGTAAATAAAAAATTATCAGAGAACTTCCCAGGGCATGCATAGGTTCTGTAACATGTAAGCATAATCCCAGTCATGAGCCTATTTCCACCATCAGCTCATTGTGAAACAAGCACCAGCTTTCATCTACCACAGGAAAACCTTTCAGCAATCTTGTCACCAGATGTCACCAGCCGCCTAATTAAAAACTGCACTCAACTGTTGGGAATCCCACAACATGTTTAGACACTGTAAAGAACCTGACCCCTACTAGATACTGGTTTGCTACTCGCAAAGGAATATAATATTCAGTGTGCACCAAATCCTTTTACAATCACCTTAATCTTTCAGCAATACTAAGGAGAATAAAGCTAATGTAGGGAATAGGATGGGAGACTTGGCAACATATTGGAAAAGTGGTTAGAAATAGTAAACCAACAAAAGATATAATCTATTTGCATTAATGAGAAGGAACTAAAAGTGCCAGGATTCTTCTGTTTGGGGTACTATGCAAATAGACAAGGAAGATTTTGTCCCCAAACCCTCATTTCTAGTGGCTTCATCGCTCACCAGAGTTTTACTTGAAGATCAAATAAACCAGAAGTTATTTCACCTCCTTCTGCTGCTGCTCATTCCTGCACCTACATCAACCTCTCCTCCTGCTGGCAAAAGCAATTATGAGGCCAAACTGGTCTGAGGAGCTTATTGCTTCCTGCTGCTGTTGGATCCGTTTCAACTTGGATTAAGTCCCCGGTTCAGTTTCCCGCACAGCCAACACAAACTCGTGTTGGCACAAGGGAGATTGCAGAGATGGGACAAGCGATTCCAGGGTAACACACAAGTCAAGATAAGAAATTTGGACAGGATGACATGGATCAGTAGCGGTAGCAACTGACCATCTTTCTTTCTGGTCTCTCCTGGTCTCCTTCATCACTTACACCAAAAAAACCCAAACCTATTCCAAGAATGAAAGTTTAAAGCTTCTGCTTCAAAATTTTACTTCTAATACAAGATGTGCATTTTTATTATATTATATGCACGAAACAAAAATATTATTTGATCAAATTTTTTGCCTTTAAAAAAAATTACATAAACAAGGTCAGTCACAAACTGCTGCCAAAAATGCCTGACATTTTCCAATCTTCTTAAGAAAAAGGAAACTACTTTAGAAAAAAAATTACAATAGAAAAATTCTAAATACAGGTTTCAACGCATCACATTTCTAAAAATAATACTGGGAACAAATCCTTTTCCCTCAGCCAAGGTTGACTGAGTTGCTGTAAAAAGTAAGGCCACATCACATTGGGGGTCTAACTACAAGTATACATCAATAATGCGCTTAAATCTAAAAGGAAAACTAAACAGCATATGTGGTAATGGAACATTAAGCATTATGGATGGACATGATATATGCTCCTCAGCAGCCACGTTTCTATCTGAGGTTGCCAAAAGAACATATTTCGGAGTTCAAGAAGGCTGAAAGAAGGTCAGACATATCAAAAAGAGAAGGCAGACTCAGGAAAAGAAAAATTGTCACAAATAGTTCTTGAACAACGTTCTGAATGGTCTCACACCTTCAGAGATTACACAACTCTCCTCGATTTATAGCATATGCTATAGGATATAAAAGCATCCCAAGAGCTTGCCAGTGCGGTTCCCTAGGTGAAAGGAGGTGCATGGGGACCAAACAGGAGCAGCAACTACCTGTAAGAGCTGAAGGCTGGAGTGAGAACTTGGGCCATGGAAGTCGTTCAGGAAATACCTTCCCCTCAGTTTTGCTCCCTTGTGTCTTGTTGCTGATCTGGCTTTAGAGATCTTTCCATCAGAGTCGCAGTTCAAGGCCCTCACAACAGGGAAAACCTGGTCTGGGACCAGCCCCTTAGCCACCTATGGCAGCTACTACACAAACCAGAGAAGTTCATGGGTATATAGAATAAAAAAATTGAAGAGATGGGGGAAAAAAAATTAAAGGATATATTGAAATATATTTAGCAAATAGGTAGAATAATTACTTACTCTAGAGTAGCCACATACTATCTTGAGATTCATTGCTTTTTTTATACAGAATTGGAGTCCATGTACTTCTTGTAGGTTAAAACCCATGCTCCTTAATACCACATTTCTGTGGGCATCTCTGGCTAATGGCACCATCCTTTGTGTGCACCCAGGGACGTGAAGAGTGGGAGGTCTTACGTACTGCTCCGCTTATGATGCTGTGATGTGTTTGAGATGTTACCGTAAAAAAGACCACGCAGACCCAGTTAGAGGAACAGGGGACATGTGGTGGACTGTATCCAGATAACAGGAAAAATTATTCTTTCCATAACATTATTATAAAAATAAGAAGTGCTGTTACTAATTGAGAGTCCCTCACACAACTAGCAAAAGAAAGTAGAGACTTAAGTGATGGCATAAGTCAGAAATCAGGAACTGACAGGCTTAATATTAATACAGCCAGTTTTGAAAACTTCTGAATATAGATCAGTGCAGAACAGACTGGTTTTTTACATACACTTTGTGCTCTGAGGAAAACTAAAATTGGGATTTTTATCTGACAAAAAAATATGAAAAGTGTTGTCTTGACAACCTTCATTCAGTTTAAAACTGGCTTCTCTTCTTTTGGTGTGCTTTCATTTATATCTGAAAGGCAACTACCATGATATTGACACAAAAAAATTTTAAAAACCTGATTGATACAAGAAACAGGTATGATAGACAAGCATAACATAAAATTAAGATACTTTAAAAAAATCTCTATTGTTTTCCCTGTTACACTTCTCTTTCATGTTTCTGCTATTGTATTTATCATTTAATTGATGCAGGTTTCACCGCCTTGCCTTTTACCTCCATTTTCCAAATAAGACATATTTCTCATGAAATCAATACTGTTTTTAATGCCACAAGTGAATTTAGTCACAGCAACTCTATGGAAGGGACACGCTTAAATTAGAGATGAATTTTGCTCACCATACAAGAATATTTATCAGCACCCTGCAGTTGTCTGTTCATTATGACCTGATGCAAAACCCAAAAGTCAACTGGAGGACTCCAGTTAATAACAGTAGGATTTAGACCTGATGGTCAATGAAGCTAAATAAAATCCAAAGAAGATGAACAAAGACAGATAGATCATCTTCTCTGTAATACCTGGCAGCATTATAGCCAGGTCTGATTGTCTGATTTAAATCAGCTATTTAAAGAAAACTTTACCTTAGAAAGTTGCATATTGTGCAGTTATTTTTCATATAGCAAATCTGCAATAAAATGATTGAAAACCTGCAAGAAAAAAATGAAAGCTATAGCTCTGGACAAAAGTGCAGAGTAAGAAACAAAATATCAGTAAATCTGATGATAGAAAAGCTGGTGTCAGGTTCCTGGGATGTGCTAATTAGTTTTTATGTTGGTTGTTCAAAGAAAATGATACTGTAAAATGATAAGGGCAGTTCTTTGACAGCATTTAGGCACTTGAAGATGTAAACGGGTACTTAGCAGAATTTTCAAAATGCGTATTTAAACCCCAAGTACTTTCACAAACTTTACTCCTAGGTTTGTGTGTCAAAAGACTTTGGAAAGCCAAGATTACCTCAGCTAGATCATGTTTATCCATGTGCCTACTGACCCCGCCAAGGAACTTCAAGAATTCCGTGGGGCAGGAGTTACTACAAAAGCCACACTGATTCTTCTCCACTATATCATATCTACCCATGAATCTATCCATTATCCTTATAGTTTCTTCCAAAAAATATACTTAGATTTCTTATATTCTACATATACATATTGACTTCTGTAATGTGTTATTCATTTTATATTATAAGCTAATTTAGACTGTAAGTTCATCAGTTCAGTATTTGTCTCTTAAGCCAGTGCTTAACAAGTAACAAATACAAATAATATAGCATGAGAAATCACTGCATCTCTCCTTTAAGCTAATTTTCTGTCTTTTAACTTCCAATAGATAAAAAAACATCCAGAAAGACTCAAATGCTTTTGATGAAGTAAGAAACAATATAGCATACCATTGTTACACAAAAGCAACCAAAATTGTGTGAGGCCAATATCCCTGCTGGAAGGAGAAGAGTGAGAAAGGTGGGCAATCTGCTGTGCACCAGCCCATGCCATAAAGTGAGCTGCTCCTGTGCAGTTCCTTTTCAGAAGGAAGAACCATAATTACTCCATTTTACAGAAGAGGAAAGAGATATACAGTATGGTTAAAGATGAAAGTATAATGTCAGGATTAAAATTTGGAAGTTCCTGGGTGTCCAGTCCCTTTTCAGTTTATTTTGCTGATTTTCTGCCTTATTTCATTCATGATCACTGTTGTCTATATGCTTTTACC
The DNA here is from genome assembly GCF_000690835.1 of Fulmarus glacialis. Lineage (NCBI taxonomy): Eukaryota > Metazoa > Chordata > Aves > Procellariiformes > Procellariidae > Fulmarus > Fulmarus glacialis. The sequence goes on from NW_009220112.1 coordinate 24,061, forward strand.
TTCAGCACAGAATTACACTAAGCCATGACTGATCTGACACAATAAAATACATGTGTAACTCCATTTCCCTTCACAGCTATTATAAAAACACACCTAAGTGAGAGAGCTGGCTTACACACAAGATTCAGGTTTTGTTTGCAAAGATGCTGCAATCAAAACACGTGACTTAGTTTGAACCTTGCTGGAGAAAGATTGCATGTGGTCATTCACTCCCAAATTGAAAGAGGACCTATTCCAGACAGGAGGGTGTATCCATCCTGACCAGGAGACCACTCTACATTGAGGAGTTAGTGATCCACACAACAGTTAACCTGAGTAGATAGGTAACCTGCTGCACGTCCAGCATGGCCTTCAGGCTGGGCTGTGCTGCCCATGTCCTTTGGCCGCAGGACAACCTCAGCCACCTCATTGCAACACTGGAGCCTGCGGGCAACTCCCGCTCAGTACCGGCAATTACGCCACCTGCACGGCCTTGCCTTTATCTAAACGTGCAGGAAGAATTTCTCATAGAATCATAGAATCGTTTAGGTTGGAAAAGACCTTTAGATCATCAAGTCCAACCATTAAAATAGCACTGCCAAGTCCATCACTAAACCATGTCCCTAAGTGCCACATCTACATGTCTTTTAAATCCCACCCCAACCGCTTCCCGGGGAAGCCTGTTCCAGTGCTTGACAATCCTTTTGGTAAAGAAATTTTTCCTAATATCCAAATATCCTAACATCCGTAGATGTTTTCACGTGAACATCCTTTATGAATAGAGTTGTCTTCATGTAAGAAAAGTATATAATAGCTCGAATGTCTAGAAAGAAGGGACCTCTCTCCAACGAGGAGATCTGCACGGCATGCCATGGGAAAATCCATCTGGGGTCTGTCTGATGCCACATGAATAATGCGAAGTGCCCAGCATCTGAAGGGGATTTACTCACTATCTATATTCCTCTTTTTACTATGTCTTATTAAAGAACTATTTTATTAAGCCGTTTGTTGTCCAGCATTTCTTATAGAGACCCAGAAAGAACGCTGCACCATCTCTTTCTCATCTCCCCACCTCTGCTGCTGGTGAAAAACAGGATTTACAGATGAGTTTGCACTGATTTAAGTAAAATTACAAATTAAGATACAACTTTGGTTTTTCCAACTTGTGCCAGGAATTCTTTAACTCAAAATTTACCTCTAAATCTGATATCCGAGTCATTGCACCTTTCATGCCCATTTTTTCCATATAATGAAAGGAACACCCAGCTACCTGCCTAAAAAGATACTGTTTAAAAAAATGCTGAAACATACACTGAGGATGCGAGGTACTATGAAGCACAAAACATTTTCACTGAAAATTCTTGGGACACATATGTCAGTCTGGAAACTGCTGCTCAATAGTCTCATGAAGCCATAAATAGAGCATCATGCTGCCTTCTGAAGTAACTTCTCAGGATTTGAAAGACCCCTCAAACCCTTCGCACTTGGTTTGCTTCTCCAGTTATGACGTTCTTCAAAGACAACCTAACCTAGAGGTGAAAGCACTGCACCGAGTAATTAAAGAACAAAAACTGAGAAACAAAGCCTTAATTGAAAGAGAAAGTGGAAGCCTCACATTTACCTCTGCCGGGGACAGCCAGCGTGCCCGGCAGCAGGGCATGCCTTTAGTAAGACAGAACCTTTACTTTAAAAATGTGCCATCAGGTCTATTAGGGAAAGCATCAATAATTAAAGTTAATGCCTGGAAACTGGCATCAGCTACAGGCATGATGACTCAACCTCTTGGAGATCCATTCATTACATTCAACTACAAAAGCTAGAAGTTATAAAAAATGTATGAATAAATTCTTTAAGTATTAACACGCTACTTCTTTAAATGTTTGTTCTGACCCAGGTGGCGCTGCTCTGACTTTCTCTGCAGCTTCTTTTCACTTAAATGACCTTAGATTATTGTAGCTGTCTCTCAGGATTAAACAAATTACTCTCTTAAAAATGTATTATTGAAGGTTCCTACTTTGTAAGAGAGAAAATGCTCTCTGGCATCTTCTCTTCAAACTCATTACAAAATGTTAGGTTTCACAGCAAAGATTATAAACTTAAATTTAAGTATTTTGAGCTAGATATGCCATTTGCTAAATTCACTTCTGGGCTGGGCAAAATTAAGTAAAAGCAGCCTAAGAACTACAGAAGAGACCCCTATGTTGTGTCTCCAAACCTCACCAAGGCAGAGCGAGTAGACACAGTTACACAGCATATCTTTTGGTGAGAGGTGGTAGCACTCAAGTATCTTCCACATTAAATCAACAGCAGTAACAAATAAAAACAACTTTATGGAGTTTTGGGCATTTCTCATACGGTGGAGTGAAAACTCTTCTTGTTCTGTGATTTTTGGGTTTAAGTTTCTAGATTGCATTCATTTCCTATTTTGCTTAAGTTTGTTTTTAGGGTGATTTATTTCAAGATTCCTCATTGATAGGTTATTTTTGGTGTTTTTTTCCTCCACGGTAGGGTTTGGCTGGCGTTCATAAATTCACAGATTCACAGATTGTCAGGAATAATTCTCCACTTCCTTCTGCACTTGAACTTTTCTTTCAGAGCAAGAGGAGTCAGAGCAGATGAAAGAAAAGCCAGATGTTTCAGAGAAAGAGAGCTTGAACCTTGCTGTTTCTGGCTCTGCAGCCAAATATCCAGAAATTGCAAGCTACCTGTCATCCTTTCTCTGTAAAGATTCCCTGTAATCTTTAAAAAAAAAAAAAATAATTACTTAGCATCTGGGGAAAAAGTGAAGTAGTTACAGCTATATTGTATTACTTAATCCAAGCTAGAAAGAGAAATTTGGACATTATAGGAAATAAATGTCTTGACTTAGAAGGCATATAGTGAAAATTTCACTTTTGAAAATCATCACCATGTTTAAATACTGCTACCAAGTTTCAAAAAGATCCAGTTCTTCAGCTCACATACCGCTGCCGTTGTCTGAAGTTTTATGGACCACCCATATCTTACATGTCTCAAGTGCAGACTTGACCATTATTGGCCATTGGCCATTATCTTACCCACTAAATGCTATAGCATCTTTTTGCTATCCCTTAGTACATCCACGAATCAATCACCACGGGTATACTGCAGTAAACATACTTTTTTTTCAAGTATGCATACAATGGGTTGGATTTTTAAATCCCGTTTACACCCTTTTCTGCAAAATTAGGGGGTGGAATCATGTGATAGTTCGAGAAAAGCTTGCCAGCTCTGTAAAGCATTGAACTCTCAGTTCCCACTGAAATTAATGACAATTGAAAAATACCGAGCACATCCCTGCCTCACAGAGTCAGGCCCAGAAAGCAGCGCGGTGGGAATTCCTTCTCCACAAACCAGGCAGCTGAGAATATAACCAAAAGGCTTCCTATAATGACTTAACGATTCACTACTTCTGGTAACAGCAGCAAGAATCTCGCATCAGAGTTAATTTTCACAAAGGCAAATGTCATAATGTGCTGTCCAACCCGCAGCCCCTTGATGAAAGCGCATTACCGCAGCACTTCCAGCAAGCGGGGAACTGCGGAAAGTGTGGTTATGGTCAGAAAAGTGGCTACGTAGGAATGACACCTTCGTATCACACAATACTGATCTTACATTCTGGTGTAAACTGCTACATTGCATTTGTTTATCTTACCAGTAAAAATGCAAAGGCACCGTGTTTTGACTCCTTTTAGTACCATGGAATGAATCCAGTTACAGAAGAATACAAAAGATTCTTTTTTCAGTCAACTTGCTCATATTTTAAAATAAATTCCAAATACATATTTTTTACCATAAGGTGTGTATGTCTGTAAGATACACAGCTAGATATTTATCACAATTATAACTGACATAACTTAATTAGGGACAGTTGCAGCAACAAAAAAAAGTAATTTTATATGCAGATTTCCATGAGAACTTTCAAGAAGACTGACAGTAAAAAATTTTCATTTAGAAACTAAGCTAAATGTTGATGTTTCTTATGAACACGAAAACTGAACAGCTAGAATTACTTATGTAGTCTGTAATCTAGTTACTAACCTAATCAGTAGATAAGTAACACTCAGTGTATGTAAAGGTGACAGTGTGGCCCAGAAATGGCTTAACAACTGAGATTAAAAACACGAGAGTTACAAATTCCATGTTTGTAATAGATCTTTAAAACAGAACTACATTTTAATTCAGCATGATAGAGTTTTATTTTAATGAATCTCGTAAGACATCTATGAATTTTTTCACTGAATTCCTGAAGAATTCACATCAGCAATCTTCACAGCTGATTAATAAACTTACAACATTTACTGCAGTAACTAACTGTTAATTCAACCTAATTATACTGTATACCTTACTACATTTAAAAGCAATAAGAATGATAAGCCAATTAAAGCTACAGAAGATTCGCATTTAGCATTAGAGACAGACATTGTCTGACCTTCATGTGACTAACTATAGGAGAATCCAGAGCCCAAGCTAGGCACGTAATTTCTTTAGAGAACGTTTGGAGTCGAAATAGGGTTAAGAAATAACTTATTTCGACACCAAATGGATTCCATATATGGTTTGAAATCCCTCTAGAGGACTGTCCTACACCCTGTGTGAGTGCTTTGGCCAGGGGTAAAAGGGCTGCCTTTGGGGGTGGGGGTCTGAAAGGATTTAGGGATCAGTACTTTGGTACCTAGAATCATGAAAGATACAGCACTTCTGGGTATCTGCCCAGAGGGCAGAAAATTATCACACTATCATGATGTGGTCAGTACCACAACTCCAACACCAAATAAGTTGCCCATCCTGACAGTTTTGTCTTATCCCTTATGAAAAAATCCAGTGAAAGTGGTTCTAAAATCCTTCCTAGGATCTTGTGCTTCACTATCTTTATAATGAGTTTTTGAGATCTAATGAAAATCTTCCTACTGCACATTTTGTTTTGTCCATTGCAGGTATGACATGAAGAACAATTTCATCACCTTCCACTTCACAGAAAGCTTCTACACACTGACAGTTTTATTTAGTCTATGGAGGAAAAACAATGAGACGGTGAAGCAAATTTTCTCCTCAACAATCTGATTTTCTAAATCTCAAATGATAGTTTTGCGGAGCCTTGGGAGTCCTCCTTCCTATTATTCAAATATGGATCCCAAACTAGATGGTGTGCTCCAGGCACCT
>NW_009220112.1:29246-49291 GCF_000690835.1 Fulmarus glacialis
GGGTTTGAGTACCACGGTTGAGGAAAGGATGTTCTTGCAGTGCTTAAGGTTGAACATGAGCCAGCAACGTGCCGTTGCCACAAAGAAGGCAAATGGTATCCTGGGCTATGTTAGAGAAAGTATTGCCAGCAGGTCAAGGGAGGCGATCCTTCCCCTCTACTCAGCACTGGTGAGGCCACACCTGGAGTCCTGTGTCCAGTTCTGGGATCCTTAGTACAAAAGAGATACGGACACCCTGGAGAGAGTCCAACGAAGGGCCATGAAGATGATTAAGAGACTGGAGTATCTCTCCTATGAGGAAAGGCTGAGAGAGCTGGGACTGTTTAGACTCGAGAAGAGAAGCCTCAGGGGCATCTTGGGGACAAACTTTTTAGCAGGGCCTGTTGTGACAGGACAAAGGGGAATGGTTTTAAACTAAAAGAGGGTAGATTTAGACTAGATTATAAGGAAGAAATTTTTTACAATGAGGGTGGTGAAACACTGGCAGAGGTTGCCCAGAGAGGTGGTAGATGCCCCATCCCTGGGAACATTCAAGGTCAGGTTGGGCGGGGCTCTGAGCAACCTGATATAGTTGAAGATGTTCCTGCTCATGGCAGGGGGGTTGGACTAGATGACCTTTAAAGGTCCCTTCCAAACTGTTCTGTGATTCTATGATTCTATGATCTTCTCAACATGTACAAATACCTGAAGAGAGAGTGCAAAGAGGACAGAGCCAGGCTCTCTTCAGTGGTACCCAGTGACAGGACCAGAGGCAATGGGCATAAACTGAAACACAGGAGGTTCCCTCTGAACATCAGGAAACACTTTTTCACTGTGAGGGTGACTGAGCCCTGGCACAGGTTGGTTGTGGAGTCTCCATGCTTGGGGATATTAAAAAGCCATCTGGACATAGTCCTGGGCAACCGGCTATCGGTGGCCCTGCTTGAGCAGGGGGGTGGACAAGATGACCTCCAGTGGTGCCTTCCAGCCTCAACTGCTCTGTGATTCTGTGATAACAATCTTTATATAAATTTTGTTTCACGGAGACTTAGTATAAAAGAAACCAAATTTGATTTTTGCCTGAATATTACAGAATCTTCATTGCAATTGGTATCAGCTGTTACTGGAGAGTGCTGACCATTATGTAGCAAAATATTTCGAAAGCGGGAGGTTACAGCAAATGCCACTGCTTTGAGATCTCTACAATATATCTGCTGACTGTAATTGCCATTGCTAAAATACTGAAGAAGTTTTGCTTTTTATTTCTGCGCCACTGTTTAGTCACGCAAGAGGTGAAAAAACAAAACATTTACAAGAGCTACCCCCATACTGGACCTCCAAATCCCAAGAGCTGAGAAGGCTTTTAAACCTTTTTTCTGTATTCCATTACCTAGTTCACCTTAAGTAGACAAATTTTTATGGAGTTTAAACTTCAATCTCTGCTGACTCTATGATATTAATAATGCATAAAAAGGTAGATGGACATCTACCATGTGAGTGGGAGACATTCTCTCTGGTTTGGAGGGCATTTGCACAGTCAAAATATGTGTAGTGAAATTCATAAGGAGCAAAGGAAAGCAGAAGAAACATCCCTTTGAAATGGCTAGACTACTGCTGTCTAACTATGGACATATTAAACATCTGCAAATGTAACAAAAAAGTTATTAAAAAGTTACATTTTTCTCAAGGCCACTTAAACTTTTAAAATGTATCTGTCATCATAACAGGAGTTGCAAAGAAGACAGAGGGCCTAGTGGTTCTGGGAGATGGTCACTGTCCCCGAATGGACCACTCAAAGCACAGATGCCTTTCAGACCTAGACATGAAATAACTGGGTGGGTAGAAGCAGATGGAGATGTTGAGGAGATTGGATTCCTCCTGGATATATTCAGTGCAAAACAGAGATCCGCAGACATGAAATCACACCTGTGTTCCAAATATACAGACCTAGTTTGTCCTTTGTGGAAAGCGATTTACAGTTCTGTGCGGGCCAATGTCTGGCCTTTGAGCTATTATGTGGCTCTCAAAACTAACCAAGGCAGCTTCCCTCTGGAAGCTACAGTATTACAAGACAGGCAAGAGATTGTGTTGGCCTGGAGGAGACGATGAGCCACTAGGTATTTTCAGTGTTAATTGTGGTGCACGACTCGAGACTAGATGTTTACCCGCCCTCTTCATCTGCAAAGGAAAGCTGTGCAAGTACCGTCGTCTTCTGGATTAGCTTCTCCCTTTCCACCCAGTTTTCCAAGGTATATGAGATATTTCTTTCCATGGCTGATCACACAAAGATTTTGGCATTCAGGTCGTAGAATCAGAAATGTTATCCGCCTTTGAAACAGCTAATACTAAGGGAGTGAATTAATAAAAATACGATCCTTTGTCTAGGATACAGGATGCTCTCTCATGCTCATTTCTACTACATGATGAAATGGGACGATTCTCATCCTCTGCTCCTTTGAGCAGCTCTGTCTCAAACAGCCCTTTCAAATAAAAAATTAATCTGACAACTTTGAATCTTAGAGCAAAACACTGAAAAATTTCTTCTGGTGTAGTAAGTATGATATTCTCCAAAATGTAAATTCACTTCTTTTTTTTAAAAAGGGGGGGGAAGGAAAAAGACAGTTTGCTTGCTTTGTGCCTCAAGGTCTTCACAAAATTTCCATGATCTCTTTTGGGTTTTCCTCAAGCTCCTCCACTCCCTGGATGCGGCTTACTTTTCTGTTTCTGCACCTATTTGCTTCTTTCCTTCCCATACATATTCACACACACGCGCAAACTAACAGCATGAAAAATGTGAATTCTACTGCCGAGTAAGATGAGGAGTGAAACCAGAAGAAATACCGATACATTGAGAGGCTATATGAACCGTTACTTACTAGCAATACTATAAAGTCTCCCAATGTTAAAAAAATAAATTCTTTATATGGGATATTAACTCTTTGTGCCTATAAATGCCCATTCAAACTCAGTGAAAATCTCTTGATAAGGCCAAGTAATAACACTGTAGGAAATCACACACACACCGTCCACATCAGAACCATTTCATTCATTGTCTCCATTAGTAGTTGATTATTCTTCTTAATGAAGAAAAGTCAGTGTGTTAATTGTGCTCCCTCTCTCCATTCCTCTCTACAATATTTACATACAGAAAAACACCTCTTATACATAATTTCTTTAATGGGGTATTCTGCAGCACAGGAGATTATTCTATCACATTTACTACTTTCACAGTTTTTGGAAGAACAAGAAACTAGATTTTGATGTTTTGGCTAAGTTCTTTTTTAAAAACAATTCACAAAACCACGACCATCATGAACCAATACACTTTGCTAAAACATATAGAATGTTTCCTTCGACATTTTCAAATCGAATGCATTATTGTAGCATAGCTTGGCCATTATTTGGAGTTTGATTTATCTTTGCAAATATTAAATATTGACTTTTATTTGCTTAGTATTGACAAAAGAGTCTGATTAAAAATACTTAACCTTTTATACCCATCTAGAACCATTATTTGATTCCATTAAATAATTCTGTGATGTCTCTCCTTGCTTTCCTGTGTATGTCATTAAACACACCAATAACCAAAAGCACTTCTGGGCTATCACTGAAGACCACAAAGTATCCTACAGATACACTGCAATGTTCTAATAGGGTCAGTAAGTTCCCCCATTTTTCCATTCTCAACAGAGACGAATCAAGTTTCTTACTTCAAAGTTCCCTACAGAGAACATAATCAATTAACTCCAGTACCTGGCACATCATTATATAAAAACTACTGCTTTCATTACAACAGGGATACACTGGGTAAATAGCATTAGAAAACTACTTAGAGAGACTTCTAGCCTCAGGGATTCATCCTTTGAATGAAGACTAGGTCACTTAAAAATGCCTTCAGTAAATAGTTTAGAAATATAAAAAGAATCCTAGAACGGACAATAAAAAATGTTCCTTACTCAAAATTAAAAGAAAAAAAAAAAAAAATCTTCAGCTTTATCTCTAAAAAGACTTCTATGTCAAATTGTTGTGCAGTTGGCATACAAATTAGATCCTGTCTGCTATAACATCAGTTATTTATATACTACCGCATCCTGTCATGGGAAAAACTCAAAAGTTTTTCTCCATGACAAAGTCTACCCCAGCTTGCCATTTCTTCCTGTACAGATGTTCTTTCTGCAGGTCCAGAACAAATGTTGCTGTCCCAGGGGCAGTAATGTCATCTCCATGAGTCTTCTGATTTATCAATATAATATAAGCTGTGCACACCAAAATCATCAGACACCACTCATCATCCTTCATCATCAATATACACTCATGTGTACAAAAGTGTAGATTTCACTATTATGACTATAAATATTATTCAAGTCTTAATAAAAAGGATAGCAAATAATTGTCAAAGCACTGACTTTCCTTCTTTGCCTTTGAAAATACATCCTTAAATATTTTAAGGACTTTTTGATTGTTTTTTTTAATTTGAATGTACACACCTAGTGCTATGAAGTCTCCTTCTTCAGCTTCACATAGTATTTCAGAGGCAAGAGTCTGAGCTTTGAAATTTTCACTGTCTCTGAATTTTCCAAACAGTATTAAATAGCATTCGCTTGGTGCATGTCCTTGCCTTATAATAATGGTTCCAGCTTCACACCTAAAAGACACATATATAAAAGCAAAAATCTAAACATGATGCAATGTCACCAGTAAATAATTATAAAATGTTGGCAGCAAAATGTAGACATCAGAACATTTCTTAGAAAATCAAGCATAGAATTCCCTCACTGGCACATTCTGAGGTGTTATATGGCTAGCAAGACTATTTTTATGTCATACTAGGGTCAGAACTACCCATGAAGTCACTGATATATGCACCTCTCCTGTACAATTACTATCAAATCAACACCAAAACACCTGATTAGTAACTTGCATGCACGCTTACATCAGCAGTCCTCCAACACATCAATCACACTTACACAGACACATAAATAACAGGTTTTGCACAAAAACTTTGCACACAGCATTTTAAAAGTCTGATTTTTTTGTACTAAGGTATTAATCTGCAAGATCTTTCAAAGACGTAAAAAAGGAAATAGCAAAGTAATTGCAAAATTCACTTATGCTGTCTTGAGACACGTGGCACATGCAGGCCATCCTTTCAGAAATGTTTACAAAGGAGCAAATTTTCCAGTGTAGTAGGTCCCCAAAACCATGGAGGCACCACAGTTTTCCAAAGGAGTTGAGCACCTCAGTTCCCTTTGACATCATCAGTAGACAGGTACACATGCACCCTTTAAAAATGTATATTTATATATTTAATTTCATAATAAATCCTGGAATAGTAGATATAGGCTGATTCATTAATATTAATTACATGATTGTATGTGCTTGTACAAGAAATACTACCAACAGTCATTTGCTAATAGCTGGTGGAGTGGGGGTTGCTCAGCAATCCAATTGGGATCTATCTGGTGCAGAACAGTGGAAATACGAAGTGACTTGTCTGCGGCAAGAGCAGGCGTATGCTCCCCACCTGTTGCCCTACAATGCCTTGGATCACAAATGCTATTCAAAAAGTCAAATGTTAAATAGCTTACTGGGTCCAAAGGTATGATGAGTCTAACGGTCTCATACTGCCAGCCCAGTCTCATACAGCCTTCATCTATCCTCACCACAGCTTAGGCATAAACGTGTTATATTATCCCACAATGCAAGAGAAAGGAGCTCAAAAGAGATCTGAAGACTGGTTAGCATGCTCCTGGTGCTTATCAATAGACTAGTTTTTGCACTGCAAGACCTGCTTTCACCCTGCATTCATGGGCTTTTGTCTGCATCATAAGCCTCGAATAAGGCAACTCCCTGGAAGTTAGACAAAGTTTTGGAGGGAAGTGGGAGATAGCAGGATAACCTACTTGAGGCTGGGAAATTTCTTGAACACTTTGAAGAATTTAACATTTAAATAATCGTCTTTAACGTTTTAAAGAGTATCCTCCTATATAGCATGCTGGTTTTGCTATGTTGCATAGCATTGCTTTTGCTACAGTGGACATTTGCTTCTTAACTACTTCGGACACAGTTTGATTGTACTGTGGCTTAAATTGCGAAATGTCAGAAAGATACTTGACAACGTTTTATTTTGCAAGGTCAAGAGTTTGATGTATGATTAACATTTCATGATGAGACTTTGGTTTTCATTTTATTTGAAAATACTGCTTATTTGAAGAATGGTACAACGTTCTTTCCTCTAACTTTTGATAAACTACAGCTTGGCAAAGTTGGAGGTGTGTTTTACTACATAAATACTGAAATGTTCTGTTCTTCTTCAGAGTTATTTGTATTTTAAAAAAAGAAAAAACCTATTTTTTTATTAATAAAAGGCTTGTGGAAGCTGACAAAACACACAAGAGCCACCTCAAGGTACATTGTGGTGAAGGTGAAGTTAAACCCTGCTGGAAGTTACTCACTGGCAAAAAAAGATTGCAAAGAATGCTCTTGTTTGCTCAGTCACAGCAGTGCTTGACTTCCATTGCAAAGTTAGTTAGTGTTACTTAGGTTTGGCTAGTTCTGTCACTCCACATCTTTTTTTTTTTTTTTTTTTTTTCTTGTTAGATCAGCCATTGCATAAAGGAGTAAACCATTCTCCTTGCTTGAAAGTCTGTCTTGCCACATATTCCTTCACCTTCCCATTCCTCTATGTCTTGCAGTGAAATTATTGACTGTCTGTGATTCAGGGCCCCTTGGGAGGGCTCCTCTCACATCTGAAGTGAAGGGACAGGGGAACAAGTTGTACCAGTTGTTGCCATGCCCACTTCATTGCCATTTGGCCTACAAATTGCTATCCCTCATCAAAGTGCACGCAGGATGATCCCATCCTACCACCTTCCAAGAAAAAGAGAAGGGAGAGGGTTGTAACCTTCATGTTAGCTAAGTAGAGGAACAAGAGATGCCATGTCTGCCTCTTAGAAGAAGAAAGTGGAGTAAGGCTCAGCTTTTCCAAGATCTGAAGAAGAAACTGGTGAGGCTGCTACTATGGGAATGAAGACATTTGTCAGTACACCAGTTACTGGTGACAGACACTGACGGTAAAAAGTTCAGAAGAGTGTTTGTGGGTCCAAAAGCCTAAATAGTCCCCAGGAGCAGCCTGCCACTAACACTCCAAGAGCTGAACTAGAAATTACCTCAACAGTGTGAGCCATAAGACTTCGCTTCATTAACTCATTTGACAAATTAAGAAACGTTCAGTAGAATAGAACAGTGATTATACTGTCAATTCCGTGAACTGACAAAAAAACGGGTTGTAAAAACTTTAAACTGGCAGTATTACAGAAATGATATCTCATTTATCAGTCACCTTCCTGATGAATGAGACAGCCAATGCTGCAGTTTCTTAAAGGAGGCAATATTTGTCAATATTTGCCAAATGCTATACACCAAGCCTCGTGCTTACAGAAAAGGTTTACCCTATTAGTGCAATTAAACAAAAACCTATTAACTCTAAAAAGCCTGTTTATTTTTTATCCACTAAAAAAAAGGAATCTAAATTTCTTTGCTCATTTTTGTATATAAGGGGATTACTCTATTTACATAAGGATATTAAAACTTAAAGTGCAGAAAAACATCTTGTCCCTCTATGTCCTTCTTGTCCTGTTTAACTGTGAGAAAAAACTCAATAACCCTGTAGAGATTGTCTTTGAACTAGTTTGAAAGTCTAAAAAACCCTCATGTATTCAGACATAAATATTCCATCTTGAATATTCATTGCCCTGGTATCAAAGAACTATTTTCATGCATCCTTAATTATCTGGTTTCACCCTCGTTCTTTCTCCTTCCCTTCTGCAGAATATTTTCCCCAGCAAAATAACAGCAAATACTCAACCCAAACTGCTGCTTCAATATGAGAAATAGACACAGTTCTCTCAATGTACCAGCATATTTTAGTACTGTAGTATTTATGCCTAATAATATATACTGAAGGGCCAGGTTTCCCCAGAGTATACACATTGCCAGTGTTCGATACCATCATCTGCCCTTCTTTCATATCACAGCAAAGACTGCCAAGCGCAGGTCCCTCAAGATCGGGAAACTGATACCAGCTGGATTAGCGTTCTTATACTCAAGGCAGGAATGACAGCTTCAAGTGAAATAATCTAAAATGTCAGAACCATCAATAATGTTGCACACTCGAAGCAAATGCTCTTTCTCCTTCTAAAAGATATTTGCATAAATGCAATGGTTATGTATATGGGGCACCAGTATTATGGGATTAATTATTTATCAGCAGAAACCTATTTTGCTTACCTGCCTGCAGTCTTGCTGACTTCTTTGCTCCGAGCAACTATTCAGTAAATACTTAAGCTTTTCAGAATCTTTGTTCTGAAACAAATGGAATATGCAAATATTGGTCTCTGCAGTTATGTGGATTGTGTCCCAGCTTTCCCCACCGACACTTGACATATTTTAATTATAAAAGTTTCTAGAGTAGTCATGGGGAAACATCTGAGATATGAATTTATTTTTCTCAGAAAAAATACCGAAGTACATCTTAATCTATATAACAGATTCTTTATACAATACAATAATGTACAGATTGTGAAATACTTAACAGAAAATAGGTTTATTTGAATGCCTTCTACTACACAAATAAAGACTCAGCCAACAGCTATAACCTTCTATTTTGAGTTTCAGCTTTGTACAGTAGCTAATTTGCTACCTGCTTGGTCCACTACAGAGTCCAGGTATGAAAAGTGTTGAGCTTTCTGGTCTGATTTATTTTCTTACTGCTGCTTCAAGAATATAGGAAAAGGTAGAAAGAATGTGTTGTGATCAGTCCAGGCAGATCATTACATCTGGTCAAATCCCCTGTAAGTGGAGAAGGCTGTACATATATGTAGGGTCAACACACATAGGCAGATTGCAAAGTTGAGGACTGAATGGGTAAAACGAAGAATAAGTCTCCTCGAGTAGACAACATCCTGACAACATTTTGTGTCTGACATTGCATACCATGAAAATTGGTAGGATTTGTAATATTTAACAGGATAAGAAGTAACACAGATGAAACAACCTATTAGGGAAAAAAACATATGCTTTGCAGAGATAAGTCATGGTTGTACATATATTAAAGTGTCTGAAAGAGTCAACAATCATATTGACACATTGTCCAGCTGATGGAGTATGCACAGATTTCCAAGAGATTTCTACAAGCCCTCACCAAAGTCTCTGAAGGGAACTAGAAATAGAAAAACTGACCTAGCTAAGGCTGACATGGGGTAAAAAAGGAAATTCCTCCCATGGACCCATGAGTACGGAAAAGAGAAGAAAAAAAAGGCAGAAGCAAATCGTTAGTTTTCACAATGAAAAAAGTTACTTCAGGTCCTTCAGGGATCTGCACTGGGACCTAAACTCTCCAATATGTGGACAAGCGAACTGGAGAAAAGGGAGCAAATAACGAGGTAACAAAATCTATTGAGAATGCAAAAAATTTCAGGTTGGTCAAATCTAGAGCTGACAGTGAGTGACAAATAGGTGGCTTTTTGATCGGCTGAGAGATCCTCTCCAAAACTATATGGTAGAACAGGAAAAAAAATGGAGGCAAATGTAGCAAGACTGACCACAGATATAAGGAGAGGGTAAACAGGTTAGGGTCTTTCAGTTTACAAATTAAATGATTAAGGGAGAAGATATGATAAAAGCCTATAAAATTATACAAACAGTTTGGAAATAGAAAATAACTATTCACTATTTCTTACAATACAAGGACTAGGAGATGTCCAAAATATTATCAGATAGAAGGTTTAAAATGAGCAAAAGGGAATACTTTTTTATCCAACAAATTAACTGAATTATGGAACTCACTGCCACAGGATGCTAAGGAGGACAAAAGTATAAATCATTTAAATATGAAATTAGATAATTTCATAGAAGATAGGTCTACTGATGGCTACTAACCATAATGGACTGAACACAACCTAAGGCTTAGAAAGTCCCTAAGACATTGATTGCCAGGAGCCTGCTGAGTTTAGGAAAGACCACTCTTCATGGGTCCAGCTTAGATTCTTTCCATACTGATACTCCGCATCAGAGTCAAGGCAGGATACTGAGAAGCAGGGGAAATCTCCATTTAAATATGTTTTAAATGTGAGAACAGTTAATCCAATGAGATCATTTATATACTTCAAGGGTAAGCAGCTGGAGGGGACAAAGCAAAGCCATGAAAAAATAGTATACACCAAGGAAACGGTGGCACACATGTTGCTATATGTACATTATTTAAAATGTACATTTATAATTTAAACCATCATAATCATCTGCAACATTCCAGCCTAGAAAACACGGCATCCGCAATCATACAAAATGCACACGTGCAAGTGCATGCAATTATTATTGCCACATACCCAATTTTTCCATCTCTTGGTTGATATTATTGATAGACATTTGAAAATCTACACCAGAGAGAATGCACCCAGACCAGTAAGTGTTTCAGCTGGAGTCCATCCTCTACCAGAGCACCCGCACCAGAAGAAACTGAAACTGAGGTGATGTGGATTCTCTGGTGTCCAATAAGACATTAATTACGACCAAAACTTTTCCTGTGGTTAGGACATTCACAGCAGCTCCCACCAGCTTGGTCTGACGTCTAAGCAGGGAATAGCTCCCACACAGCCGAAGTGCAACTCTGCTACAAAATCAACCAGCCACCAGGCAGAAGCTCTTTGGAAACCAGTTTTAATTAGTTCCAGAATTAATTAATTATTTAATAAGTTCAACAGAACAGCTGGATTCTGAAATGTTTTTATGTTTGGCAGACACAATGAAATTTCACTATGCTGTTGCAGTATGTTTAAATCATTATGTGTGTGTGTGTGTGTGATATACATTTGTTACTTTTACCCAGTATTGTTCCCAGACTATTGGAAAAACATACCAAAAAATTAAAAAAAATTGACAGTCTCTAGCTTGGATTGACTAAATAGTGAAATTGAATGAACCTTCTCATCAAAATGACAAATTTGTGGATATTTTATACAGCTTTTTTTCATGAAGACTGCTTCTGTCTGTTCAAGACTGCAAAAAACATAAAGTACTGTGCTGGAATGAAAGATACTGTTTGCTTCTCTAATTCAGTTATCCTTTGGTGAAAACATTTTTAAAGGTGACAAATTTGAACAGTTTTGAGTCCCAAGAGGCAAAGTAGCAGAAAAATTGTATTTATATGCTTAATGCATTGTGGATGTAAGTTTTGCTAGGTTTCTGTATCAATCAACTCACATGGTCACAGTGTGCAGACTTCACACTATTGCCTCATGATTCAGTCATTGCTTTTTATACAATAATATATTTATTTACAATTTTCATATAATATTTTGCTGTGTCACTTTTGCACAGCATATTTTCAACTTCAAAGACCCATAGTAATTTTCTCTAAAATTTCATGTGGATAACAACTAATTCAAAAAGTCCTTGTAAGCTAGTGTTTGGTAAAGATTTTACCATAAATCCAGCTACCAGACTTTCAGCATATACTGCCTGTGGTAGAAGTAGAGGAGTTATTGCCCTGTAGCAGTACAGCACCTGAATTTTCTGCTGCCAGTGTAATCAAAATAAGCCTATGCTTATTCCAGAATTTAGTGTACAAATGAGTGAGTGGAAAAGCACAGAACCTTTTCAGGCTCTCATTCTCCAGTAGCTGAATGGGGAGCACTTGAGTTCACCAAACACTGAAAGTCTGCAACACAAAAAGAATTTTGCAGGTGATATTCTGCATGATCAGCTCTAGACAACAAACCTGAGGGTCATCAGCAACAATATTAAAGATCTGAATTCGAATAGGTTAACATGTGACATCAAATGAGACTTGCACACACTACACAAAAAAGCTAGAAAACCTGACCCAGTTGTTCGAACTAATAAGGCCAACAAGTCTGCATCCATCTGTAATGACTTGAATACATTTGAAATAAAGACTAGAGAACTGAAGTGATTACTTAATGACCAAATTGGAATTTCAGGCTTCCTAATGAAAAGGCCTTGTCTGGAGTATTTTCTAATTTTGATTAATACAGATGTACTTGTTTCAACAGAAGTAAAGTAATTAAAGCATAATTAACAACTTCCATGTCAATGCTAGATGGGGGTTTTTTTAGGACGTCTCTTAGCAAAAAAAGGATTCAAAGGTCTTTGCGAAAGAATTCAGAGCTGTGGCTGTAGCTTTTTGGTGTGTTTCCTGAAGGGCAGATCTCTCTGAAGTTCTGTATCTCGTTGATTGCAGCAACTTTTCCAACAGCAACATAAAATATGTTTGGAGAAAATAATTTCTTCCTTAATAATGATTTTACAGATATATCTTCTTCCACACGGTAAATGCTGCAGATGGAACAGACCTTCCAATAGAGAGGAATCACAGACTCGTGATTTTCTGATTACACAGTCCCAGGCCATCAGTGCCTTGTGGACTGATTTGGTTCAGTGCCATCAGCAGTGTCCACTCATGGGTAGGGATCAGCCATGCCAGAGCAGGGGCAGTCTACATTTCCACGGGGCAAGGATCTTTCTATGTCTTCATCCAGTTGTTTACCAAGATGCTAATGAGAAGGAAAACAATTAATGTATTATATGTCTGTCTACAGAAGGAGAGAAAGGGAGACTATGAAATGTAATTACAGGAAAATGCTGACCATAAGTAACATTAGCTGGCTGAAAAGCATTGCTCAGAGTCAAGACCTGTCACTACCATGAGAAGGCAATGGGGAACAGGTGATGCAAGCGTATCCAGGTTATGAACTGAGGCCTGGCAGAGACAAAAAGAGGTTGACCCACACTTTTCCCATCTTTGTGCAATATTCTCTAGTTCTAACTCAAAATTCAGACAAGAAAAAAGATGAAGCACCCTGTAGTTTTATTTTATTGAACTTACACTAGTATGTAATTTTTTTTTCAGTTATGGGGTGAAATGTAAGAATTGAATAAAGACCAAGAAAAAACCGTAATGAATCCAAGTTTTCATCACCAAATGTTAAGGAGTTTCCAAGTCAAAAGAGCAGAAGTTTGCCTTGAACACCTATTCTTTTTTCCAAATGCCCTGCATCAAATCATGCTTATTTTATGCACCCAGAGAGCCCTAAAGATGTCAGGTGGGTAAGGCAAACGGGGAGTATTAGAGTTCTTTAAGTGCTGCAGTTCGGTATGCAAGATATGAGACTTTATGACCACTATGGAAGTGGTGGCTCTGATGAGGAGCAGGTCAGACAAATGAGCTAGATTGGCTTGATCCTGTCTTGAGGAAGGTGAATGACCTACTAGTCTTGTGAGCAGCTCCACCTTCAAGTAGTTTCTTCCATGTCCAGGACTCCAACTAAACTGCCATTTGCCTTCATTGCAACAAATCCTTCTGGCTCCATGAAGAGGAAGCTAGAAACCAGTTTAAGATCAGATCACATAATCTGCAAATGCTGGGTCATTACATTTCAGTTAATTATCCTTATACTGAACCCTGTACTTTATAATTGACTAAAGTTACTCTTTGACAATGCCAGCCACCTTTGAAAGCATTTGGAGATGTGTCCACCGTTCCCTTTTCCCATGATGAATTAAATTAACCCTCAACATTTTTGTATTTTATTTCTTCTCTAAACGTATTTGACGTTAACCTTTTTGAGTAACTGACAGCGTAAGAACTTATAAAGAACTAGATAGAATAAAATGTATTTTAAGCCACACAACTGTCAACTACGTGCTCATCCCCTAAATACAATATCCATACAAATTATGTAGTTGTATAGATTCCCGACTCTTTATGAATTTTTAAAAAATGGATTAGACATCCAGCAGAAGTTTATAGTGTTTTAAGAGTGCTTTGTATCACGTTGATGTATTGATTTTAAATATAAATCTACATTAATCTGAAGTAATTGACTATCTACATTAATAATAATGTTCAATTTTCATGAGGGAAGAGAATGGTTCTTGTGCCAAGACAAATGAAATTTATTACTAGAGACTACAGGGGTAGAGATGAAAATCATTATTAAAAAGTATGAAGAGGCTTTTAACAGAATATCTGTTAAAGTTGCTCTGGGTAACTCTTCAAGAAAAACTGGGTTTATTCAGAAAATTTACAAGCAAATGAGAACATAAAAGGGCAGTTTGGTTGGCATCACAACCTAAAAATATATTTATCAAAACACTTCTTGTCTTCTTGGTCAACGTAACTCTCTATTGTGCTTTCTCCCCTGTATTTTTATAAAACACACCACCAAGAGTTACTGTTCTAAACACAGCTGTCAAAATCCTGAGTTAAGCTTTCAAAAGCTTCCAGCTGTCAGAAGATTAACAGTTCTTTGTATGCTTAGAAAGTTACAGGATTTTTTTAAACTTTTTTTTTACTTTACTACTGTCCTTACGGTTTTACCTCCACAAAGAAAACTCTATGACATTGAATGGGCTATATTCGAATAACAAAAATGCTGAATCCATCATGCCAGGATTTTATGTTGTTAATTAAATATGGCTCAAATTCATCAATGCATTATTATGTGCTTAGCTGAACAGGAGCCTAAACTCTTATCATTAACTTACTTAAGGCCCTAATTTTTAGCCCATATATGTGTAAAATTCAACACCTGTAAATTCTTCATAGAAGGACTGGATACTTCCTATTTATGTGTTATGTTTCAAACTATGCTTCCAAATTTCATCTGTAAAACAGCATCTGGTTACTATTCTATGAAGAACGAGTATGCATTTTCGTTGAAAGGAAAGCTTTGGATGGGATGTTGGCATGGTCTGGCATCATTTACCCAGATGACAGTCATGATTCCATTTTGAGGATGATAAACCATAGTGCTCACTATAAACTTGACCAATTCGACCTTCAGTTAAATAAAATCTCAAATAAACTCTTTGATCTCATTTATTCCAAGAAAAAAGAACAGTACCACTTTTTTAAACTGAGTAATTACATCACACCATTAGAGAAACCAATCGTATTTGGGTTTTAGCATTCTTTACCAGAACTGATGAGGTCTGAGTCATCCTCTGTTTGAGCATCCATATATCCTGAGGTTGGCAGAGGACTCTTATAAGGGAATCCCAAAAGGAATGCAGGAGAAAAGTAGTTCTACAAAAACATTTTAACCAGCTGATGTCTTCTCCAGCATATATTTCTATGCTTCTACTTTAAAACTGAGTGACTCAAGCCACACCTCACTGAATAGCACTTCTGCATGAAACACTGTTATCTATCTCTGCTGCTTCAAAAAGTTTTCAATACAACTTAACTGGTTTTATGCTTCACTACACAGGGATCTAATTTTATTGGCATAGCTATCTACACATGTGAATAACTAGCCATAACTAGGAGCCAGATCATGTCAGTGGGAAAAGTAAATCATTAGTAACAAGAAGGAGAAAAACAGGTGATGATCGTTCAGAATTCGTTTTCTGAAGTCAGCTTTGGAAACCTCTCTATATAGCCAGCTCTTTATAGAATGTTTTTCATGATTTCTAAAATCTCATCTACAGTGTTAAAAAAGTGGTCTGGAGCCCTAAAGCTGTGAAGAATATTTACAGGCAATAAACTAAGTGGTAACAGAGAAAACCATGCCTGGCTGAAACCTCAAACAGGAACAACAGCTAGAAGAAAGTAAAGCCTAATTTAAATAAGATGGTAAATTATGTTTTTCAACCTACAGAGATCCTTTGCAGCTCTGAGAGATTATTCTCAATGTTGTATTTTCCTTCCTTCTTTTTATTTAGTAACACTGTCAAGCAAGGAGCAATGGGAAAGATGCTTCCAGCGAACACTGCTTTGTAAGGGTGTGCTTCTTGCCGGGAATTTGAGAGAGAGATCAAACGAACATCCTCTGGAGGGCTTCAGCATGCAGAACACAGTGAAGTCCCACATAAACATGGTGGCTGTTCTGCTGTTCCAGTAATGACTACTCTGAAGCCCACTAAAATCAAAGAAAAACTTGTTACTGACTTAATGGGTTTTGGATCAAGCCCCAAGTAATCAGTTACATGTACATACTAATGCACATTAGCAGATCCAAAGGAGTATAGGGACACATCATAAATATCGTTTCTAAAGATGGTGAATTGATTTTTACCAGAACAGTGTGACTGAGAAACAATAAAGATTAGAGAGATTTATCCTTCTAGGACCTGCCACTACATCTATTAAAGTTAATGTCCTGGGTAAAGTAAGGAAAACTGTATTTGGACATGGGAAAAGTTTGCAGGGAAGACAGGCCACAAAAAGGAATAGAAGTAATTAATATTTGGCAGAAAGGTCTAAGACACTCCCCTGGTGACTACTTCATGTTGTAACGGGTTCCTTTGTAGAGCACTCTGAGCCTGGGGTAGAGGGTGCGCAGCTCTCACAAACATCTGTAATTCATCTGGCTGGACAGCTACAGGTAAATCCAAGTTAAATATGGATGTAAATTTGTTTGAGGCATTGGTAAGAGGCAGTTTAATTTGTTCTGGTTTATGTCTACATGACACACATTCACAGGCAGGTTTAGCTGAGGTAGAGATGGCTGGCCAGGGTGTTGGATGCCCGAATGGGAAGCTGATCCCAGACCATGGTTAGTGTGTCCTTGCTGGCTGGGTAAGTTACTGCCCAACCGTTGGCTTTCACTTATGAACTGTTAGATTTGGGCTTACAGGATTTCAGCTAAGGTGGATCTGAAATCTCATCGCTCAAAACATCCATTCAGCTTCTAGAAAACTGTTTCTTTTTCCATTCAGCAATAATAATACCAGCAAGAAGAAATATTAAAGGGGAAGCTTGTAATGGCAGGTTTTGAGTGGGATTAAATTTGAGTGGCCTGGAGAGCTTCAAATTGCAAACCACCAGGATTTCCTATCATAGCCTTGAATCGTGCATGCTGCTTTTCCAGTGAAAGCATACTTATACACGTATAGTGGTGCCTACCTGCTCGCAGTTAACTCTAGCTTTGTACATGAAATGTGTGTTATTTTTTGCATGAGTCATCTAAAACCAACCTCTAAGTCCATAAGAGGTATATGTTGCAGAAGAAGAAAGAAAAAAGAAAGAACAGGTATAATATTGGAAGAAAAGCAACAGGAAGAACAGAAACAGAGCAAGGAAACAGACGACAGAAGAACTTGTAAGTAGGCAAGAAGCTCTGGGTAGGTACTGCAGATGCTCTTTACCTACTGCAAGAATCATCCTTCAAAATTTTTAATATACTGACAACCAAGCAAGGAGACATAAAAATTAGCTTTATCCATGTTGTAGAGGAAGGAGATTCTAAAGCCTATCAAGCCTTATTTCCAGTCCACCCAAGTCATCAAAGTAGTAGAGAAATAGAGAGGAAGAAAATGATTTTGTGAGTCACCTCCAAAATGGGATGGTCATTTCTCCCCACTGAATTCTAAGAATGGAGAAAAGACTATGAAGTGTAAGGTAGATACGAAAAAAAATATATTTATGGGCACTACCCAAAACACTACAGGTAGTCCTGATACCAGCTGCACCAAAACTGTTCTGCTACATTCTAGCAGAGGATGGGTGGATAAAGAATCAAAAGAATGAAAAGCAATAGTGAATTATGAATTTTTCTGTTTCTTATTAAAACATTCAACATTAAAATCACCTTTGTACCTTTCTACATATATACTCAGAGTGGTTGTTTAATGTAGCATTTGAGAACGCATTAAAGGATATTGCAGAAGCAATTTAATCTCTATAACACTTTTTGAAATACAATTTGATTTAAGAGGAGGTATGAAGTAAATAGTTACATCACAGAATAGGATCTTCTGAGCACTATCTGCATACACAACAGCTCAGAAATAAATCCAGAGGAATCTTTTACCAAAGTCTATATAGCAGTCTTCTTTTCTTGGACAGCTGCATCTAACAGGCAGAAATGTTTAAATTATTATATATGTTATCAAAAACTTTTGCTGGTTTTTCAAAAGATTGCTAAATATAAAAACTGTAATTTATCTGTGCCTGTGCTTTAAGAGTACGTGGTTCGGGACATAACATGCAGACATTTATCAATGTGTTTGCTATGAGCTTCACACGTGCCCACCATGCACAACAGATGCTAAAGTCAGTATGCAGGCAATGCTCTTCCCATCCAGTGAAATCTAAGCAGGCATGGACACAAGAAGGTAGGAGGTAGGGGAGCGGCTGCACATTCGTTAGTACTGCTCAGAGAGCAGCTACGCAGCCCTAAAGCCCTACCTAAAGCCCAGTCGTGGCTTTCAATGTAAAGCTCAGTTAATGTACCGATTTCTACTAGCCATGTGCTACTGACCACTGTAGCACAATATTAACACGCAAGAAAAGACAAAAAGTTTAAGAGTATTAATATATCAAATTATATCAAACCTCAAAACACTCTTGTGAAAACTGAGGCAGAATGACTTACAGTTTGATCAAACTATGAAAAATAAAAATCTAAGTCAAGAAAGACAAGAGCTCCACACCACTATTGTCTCAGCTCCATCACTTCCAAGACGCAGTGACTCACCACCTAGGCAGTTTCTCCAGTATCAGCTGAATCTTTCACAAGGGAAAAACTGATCGAAAATTCTTTCAGAGCTGAAAGTATTTTTGTGAGGGTATTTTTGTCTGTACGTTTGTTGCTTCAAAACAGCACAAACATATTCAGGCATCTGAGATGCAACATGAGCTACGGACTGGCTGAGTCAGAACCAGCTTCCTAATGAGGACTCTGGCACCGACTACAAACTCTGAAACCTCCAACCATGACACTGTCAACACTGATGGTGACGAACTGAAGTCTGGGGCACGAGGAGCCTCAGCAAGGCCTTGTCATTTCTGCCAAAGAAAAAGAGGAACTGCGAGCCAATTTGTACACCACTCCCATATTCGAGGTGTGGCCAGGTCACCAAGGTTTTGGGTGGGCAGCTGGGCATCCGCGAGCCTCAGCTATCCGGTGGAAGGTCTCCATACCAAGGCACTTTCCTGACATGTGGTCGTCTTAGTTTGGAAGTGAGCATCATGCACTTTTCCTAAAATAAGCCTTTAAAGGTAAGAGATGAAATTTGTCCTTAAGCCCTGTACTAATAAAATATACCCAAACCCTGAAGTTTAGAGTAAGTTTACTCTCCCAAAGCAGGGATGAAAATTAGTCTATAGATTTAAGAATCACAACTGTGTTTCCAAACATATGGGACCAAAAGGAAGCGGAATAAATCAAAATCTTCTAGTTTCTTTTCAATCCCTTTCCCACTCATCTAGCCAATATGCTTACTATCTATAGCAGAGGGTGATTCTCCCTAATTTTACATCATCATTTTACTTGATTCCATTTTGCTTCACATCAGCAAAGCACCATGTAGACCTATGGCACTAAATTATTCTAATAATATTGTCAAAAAACCTTTCTTTTTTTTTTTTAAATCCTCAGATTTTTTACCTTACCTTTTAAATCTTCACTTCAGCACTCAGTTTTATTCTAAGGTTAGATTCCTTTCTAAGTTACATTGAGACTGTAAGAATGAAAACGCAATAAGGTATTTAGACATAATAAGCTTGGGCATAAGAATTAGAAGAGCACATCCAACTTCTATAGGCAGCCACGAATGAGTCCAAAGGGGAAACTCTAACACAGGCTACTGCAGATACTGAAATTAGACGAGTACTTGCCCCTGGGAACTTCACCCCCACACCTGCAGAGTGGCAGAACAACCAGAATTTCTGCAAATACTCATGTCTGATGCATCAGCCCCCTGCCAGATATAAACACCCTGAGGATGGTAGTTTCCTCTGGTCCCCAGGCTGCCCTCTGAGGACCCCTGTTGCGTGGAAGTGAGTTCACTTTCTGCTTATAAGCAGTGGCATAAGGTAATTTCCCCCTTAACTCTATTAATAGCCATAAAGCTATTAGTGTAGTAACAGCAGTAACAGCTGTAAGGCTACGTAATTCCTGTTATAAGGAACTACTGTTTTCTACTAACTCTTTTATCTACTGATAAAAAGAACTGCACTAACTGACAACTCTTTTTTCTGGGTAAACTGCCCTTGGTGTGATTACTTCGCGTGTGCCCGCGCCCACTCTCCTCTCTCCGGC
>NW_009220113.1:0-233 GCF_000690835.1 Fulmarus glacialis
CCCGGCACCCACAGGTCCTCAGGGTGGAGCGGCACCTGGAGCAGCGGGTCCCCATGGTTTGTCATCAGGGTCATTAAGCAGGGGACAAGGGGGTGTTCCCCAGCACCCCCAGGACCCCCAGAGCACCCATGGGACCCCCTGGCATCCCTCAGACCCCCAGAGCACCCGTGGGACATCTCCAGCACCCACGGGACCTCAAGGGGGAGCAGCACCTGGAGCCACGGGGCCCCACG
>NW_009220113.1:441-753 GCF_000690835.1 Fulmarus glacialis
GACCCCCAGAGCACCCACGGGACCCCCCCAGGATCCATGGGACCCCAGGACGGAGCAGCACCCAGAGCAGTGTGTCCCCATGGTTTGTGGGGGACACTGAGGTCACCTTCAGCACCCCTGGGGACCCCCATAGCACCCATGGGACCCACCAACACCCTTGGGACCCCCAGAGCACCCATGGGACACCCACCTTGACGTTGACGTTCTGGTCGAAGCCGTCCATCTGGTTGAGGAGCTCCAGGAGGATGCGCTGAACCTCCCGGTCGGCTGCGGTAGGGCAGACGTGGTGGGTGGGGGGGACCGAGACCCAAG
>NW_009220114.1:0-11263 GCF_000690835.1 Fulmarus glacialis
CCCCCCCGAATACTAATGAATTTCCTCTTTCAGGACATATACTTCTAAAATGTTGTGCACCTTCAAATCCTAGAAAAGTCAGTGCCACCCTTTGCAAGTCATTTTAACTTCTCTCTGAATTACAGCATGTGGCTCTGCCAAAGTGAAGCCTTAAACAAAATAACAAACAGCAATAGTAGTATGTGTTTTATTAAATTTATTCGTCTCCTTTGTGTCCTTGCTATTCTGTAGAAGGGCAAGTTACCTATATGAGAAAGTGAACATTTCAGTATTGAAGGACAATATGAGGTCCCCTTTCTCACATTCAGTCATGGTGGAACACATATGTTACAGTTTTGGCTGCCAGAAATTGTAGCCTCTTCAAAAAAAGCAAGTGGTTAATATTGTGGTTGTTTTCAGGGATCTATAGTTTCCTTTGTGGATTAAGAAACTGCTCTAAAAATGGCGGTATTGCAGGGTTATTTTTCTATAAAGCCTAGACCAGTGAGTTGCTGAGTGTCTTCAGTTGCTGCTGAATTCATAATTAGGAATTCACTTAGGAGTGTTGAACAAGTCCCTGGCTGCACTTGCAGACACGAAACACTTGGGAAATATCTTTCTGAATGGCCAATAACTCTCCTTAATTTACCAGAACTACTTGGACATCCTGTTAATATTATTTAACACACAGTGGTGGAGCAAGGAAAGTTACTGACTTTTGTGGGTTGCTCAAGATTTCTCATTTGTATGTTATATCCAACCTGTGTTCATTTATCTTGTTGTCATGGTTTAACCCCAGCAGGCAACTAAGCACCACACAGCCGCTCGCTCACTCCCCCTCGGTGGGATGGGGGAGGGAATCGGAAGGGTAAAATGAGAAAACTCATGGGTTGAGATAAAGACAGCTCAACAGGTAAAGCAAAAGCCATGCACGCAAGCAAAGCCAAACACGGAATTCACTCACTACTTCCCATTGGCAGGCAGCTGTTCAGCCATCTCCAAGAAAGCAGGGCTCCATCAAGCATAATGGTTACTTGGGAAGACAAAACGCCATCACTCTGAACATCCCGCCCTTCCTTCTTCTTCCCCCAGCTTTAAATACTGAGCATGATGTCATATGGTATGGAATATCCCTTTGGTCAGTTGGGGTCAGCTGTCCCAGCCATGTCCCCTCCCAACTTTTTGTGCTCCCGCAGCCTACTCGCTGGTGGGGTGGTGTGAGAAGCAGAAAAGGCCTTGACTCTGTGTAAGCACTGCTCAGCAGTAACGAAAACATCTCTGTATTACCAACACTGTTTTCAGCACAAATCCAAAACATAGGCTCATACTAGCTACTATGAAGAAAATTAACTCTATTCCAGACAAAACCAGCACACTTGTTTAACCACTACATTTCAAGGAGCAAACTCCTTAGTTCTGAGGTCTTTATTCTTTCCTACGTAATTCTCTTTCTTTCATTCTTCCTTTCCTGATATCTTCCCCCGTCATTTTACATAGTTTGTTTAATTTAAAATTTTTTTCTATCTTTTTTTTTCTTCCTTGTTCCATGTCTTTACTCACCAAAAAAGGAATTTTTGTGTCCTGTTTCCAGTTTCTCAGTTTTCTATTTCCTCAGTCTCTTTCCTATTACCTTCCATTTTTTTGTTCTTTCGTCTGCTTTATGCACTTAACACATCCTCTTTGCTGCTGACATATCCACAGGCTGTCCTGCATTTTCTCATCTAGCCATGTTTTCATGCAGCTGATCTCTTTCTGCCACTCTAAACCTAAAGACTCTTACTTTCCTGCTATCTTCTTTTTTTGCACATACCCTGAGATTCAGTCCAGTAACTCCTTATGTGCAAGAAAAGCTACAAAATTGTTGCTAAAGTATAAAAAAACCTCCCCAAGCCCAAAGAACTTAGCTTTTGAAGGTTTTGCACCGTGTCAGAGTCCTATCCTGTGCATTGTTACCATTAGCATCCTTTTCTGAACAATCTCAGAAACATTATAGAAACTTCAACAAACAGTGAAAAAAAGGACTAATTGTAGTCAAGTGAGAAATGTGAGCCATCTTTATTAACTAACTGGATAGTTTTATGGGCCAAGCAAACTGATTAGATAAGGGAAATATGGCAAATCTCATCTATCTGGATCTCAGCGAAGCGATAAAAATTGTTGCTTGAGGGAGTGACTGGCAAAAGTGGAGAGGACAAATAGAACAAAAAGGCGGGAAAAATTGGCTGAAGAGGGAACTGGCATAGTGGATTGCCTTGTTTATGGTAAGAAATAGGATTAGGATATTTTGCCAGTTATACTAACAACTGTTATTTGTATAAGTCATTTTTTGAATATAGTATTGTATTATTCAATCAGAACATGAAAAGAAATGCAACAGTTTAATGCAGTTATCAAAAAAACCAAACACAGTCTTTGGGGCATTTCAAATATTCTAAGGAATATTTTTCAAGTATTTCTACTATATGTTGGAAAGAATTAATACACTGGGAGGTAGAGACACCTTACGAAACTGCTGTACTCAAATCTGATTGGCCAAGTTGAAGAAAGATTAATTAAAGGATAGAAGCAATCTAGCTTGGCTGATGCAATGGATAGCATCTCTCTTGCTAGAACACACTGAAAGGGCTTGGTCTGCTCAATCTTCAGTGAAGGCTGAAATAAAACATGATCATTTTTTTTCCCATAAGAATTTTAAGGACCATACATCTGGGCAATATGAGGAGAAAGAAATAAAAGAGCCATGTTTGCATGAAAACAAATGACACGTACTGATCAAGAATAAATATATGGTAGAAGTATTAGAATGTTTTAATTACCACTATGAAAAGAACTAGAAAGGCTTAGAAACAATTGGTTTTAAGATGAAATGTGCTGTATTTGTGCTCAGGCTTTTGTTACATGATAGGAAACTGTATTTGCTGACTGGAGAGGTCTTGTCCGGTTCAATATTCTCATGGGTATCATCAGTATACCATACAATACTATACTGATTCTTTTCCCCAAAGCTGTAGATTTATTTTTCTTCCTGCAGATTAGAGCCACGATAGATTAGTTTCAATTGCTCATCCAGTTTGTACCGCATCACGAGTTTTATAGAGGTAAAAACTGAAGTGTGAATTTAACTCTGAACATAGCCTCATGTGCAAGGTGCATTTTACCTTAAATACAATGTCCACTGTGTCTTAGGATCAAAGTAGAATATTACCTCTGGCCTGTATAAGGAGCATATTTTGACATTTACTCAAACCTTGCCTTCTACAGAAAACTGTCAAAGGAGAAAAGTAACATGAAAACAACTTAGTCTCAGAGGCTGAGTTTTGGTTGATCTTTTTCTGTATCTACATAGACATCAAATCCAAATGATACCCTCAGGAAATCCAGTGATGGAAGCATTACATACCTCTAAAATCCATTGCTTAGCTATCTTTTGTTAAAGTTGCAGCTATATAAACAAAATGTTAATTGAATGCAATATAACAGTATATTAAAATATTAAAGCATAAACAATTGTTTATTCTTAAACATTAAAATACCCTTAAATCTTCTGTATAAATTCCTACATTCTGAGAACTTTGGAAAATCATGAAAGATCCTTAAAAAGTGCGAAAGAAAGATAAAGATGTATAATTTCTTCGCAGTGATTACAATATCATTTTGACAATTGGCAAATCCAAAATAGAAAGTACTACTTAGCTTGCACGATATAAGAGAGTTCTCAAGTCTAAGACGTGATGCTGGATAGAATGAATCTCTCTGGGAGTGAAAACAAATACTCATAATCAGGGATGAATTTTTCAGAGAAATCACTCTTTTTGACAAATTTTTAAATCAGTCATACTTTATTGGATTTGAGTTCAAAATGTTTCTGTTTCTAGCTCCAAAAAAAGAAATTGCTGAATACAGTGATTTCTTACAACACTGCAAATAAGAATGAATACATCCTTTTTGTAAAAGAAGGGAAACAGCTTTCTCCTATATGTGCCAGTCAAAGGGGTATTTTCTTGCTCTGGATCACGTTATCCAGTTATGGACGGTGTGGAAGGACCCGTTTGGATCATTTGCGTTGCTACCTTGCTCTAGAGGTAAAACAATTATCATTCCATAAGTGAAGTGTGCTGGTCCTTTTTGTTTGAGATCTGGTGTCAGGGAGTCAGAAAGGATCTGCAATGCTCCTTTGGAAATACAAATGATGT
Organism: Fulmarus glacialis; assembly: GCF_000690835.1. Lineage (NCBI taxonomy): Eukaryota > Metazoa > Chordata > Aves > Procellariiformes > Procellariidae > Fulmarus > Fulmarus glacialis. Next base: position 4,173 of record NW_009220114.1, read on the forward strand.
CAATATGATGGGAGGGCAGGGTAAAATGTGGAATAATGAAGGATAGGAAGAGAGTTAAATTGCTTTTTGCCCTCTATTATACTCACACCAGAACAATAATTTCTTTGACCAATGCTCTATCTAAAAGTACTTACAAAAGGAAGAAACCTACTAAGCTGTCTTTACATACATCTCACATTAACCTCATCTCGTTGACGTTCTGAGAAAGTATCTCCTTATTCAGTCTCAAGCCACAATAATGGTTCTAGATGGTTCATAATTCTCCTTGTGTTTTTTTAGCAGGAAAAATGAAAGGATGAGGACTCACAGCTATAGGATTTTCTACAGACTCCCATGCACATGCAGAAAGAGAACATGTTTACACAGGACATGCCAGTGGCATTTAAAAATACCTCTTATTATTCAAATGAGCTTCCTCAGAAATAAGAATCTTTGTAAACACATTAGGTTGGTGTGGAACCCAAGCTAATGGGGACCCATTTCTGTTGCCTAGATCCTTTTCTGTAACTAACTCTCTGGTTATAGTATGATAATAACCACAGTTCTCTATTTACAGAGGTGCTTCTGTAGCTGAATACACTAGGGATTTTGAGGGTCTGGGTTATTTTCCTGATGAGGCCAGCTGAGTGCTAAGGAAAAATCAGAATAAGTTCTTTATTTATGTTGTATGAAATCTTTCTAAATATTTCAATGGCAGAAAAGTCCAATATGTTGTGAACTGTATAAGCACTTCATAGAAGATTAGAACATAGGCTATTTAGATCATATATTTGAGTAAAGAGAATTTGTTATGACTTGTGTACTGAGCTCTCTGCAGTTCCTACCTGGATATAGGATTTCCTTTGAAATCCTGTTTCTGGTTGTTTTATAAGGTCACTCACTGTTTCTGGTTGTTTTATAAGCTTGTAGGGATGTGTCTTTTACTAAGGTGACCTGATTTGCATCCTTCCTATAAATTGCAGTTGAGCAGCATCACCTTGGAGGACAATAGCGAATGGCATTTTATCACCTCTAGAGCTGTGTATCATCAGGTCAAGGTTGAAGTGTGCCAGAGGGAAAATGTGTTTGACTGCTGCTTGCACTTTGTTTTCTTTGTGACTACATAAAAGGACTTCAGTCTCCAGAGATATAATTACAGCAACTTTCACAGACACTAAATCTGTGCACACAGAGCTGGTATACTGAAGAAAAAGCTACAAAGAGAACAAGGCAAACCTTGGGATTTTGGTCTGATTTCCTGACCCTAGTGGGGAGACCTCCCATTCTCCAAGGCTGGGAAAGAAATTCGGGTTCTGTATACCTTTTAGTTTTGTCAACCATAATGGGCATTTGGAAGAATAGGCAGCACTGTAGTTAGAAACCATTTGTCAATAAATGTGTTTATAACCGAAGCTCAAACCATACAGGTCAATAGTTGATCTCTACCAAAAAGTAGCAAACTAGAATTCGCAGCCTGGAGATGAAATGTCAGTCCTTCCCGTTTAAATTTCCTTGGACTTCCCACTCCATGTAATATTTTAAACTAATATAAAAATTTTTAAAATGAACACCATAACATTTTAGCAAGCTGAGAGCTTTTTTCCAACCGTCTAAAATATTAAATGAGGAAAACGTCATTGAGAGCTGTGACTTCCACATCTGAAGACTTACTAAATCAAAAAAAGAAACACCAGTGTACATTCACATCATTGTAATAAATGTACAACAAATTAAAAGAGAACACGGCTCATTTAAAAACATGCAGATGCCATTTTAAATGCTTTGAACAATAACAATATGATTCCTGGACTTTTAGCAACTTGAAGACAATGGGTAATCTACTGTGTAATAATGCTGAAATGCCATATTCATTACTGTCCATTTCACCATAATAAAGCATTCAGAACAAAGACTTCCAGCTAAGAAAAAACAAATCCTCTCAGTGGAGAGAAGATACGGCCTTTTATGTTAAGATTAGTATTATCTTTAAGAGGCAAACAATGTTACAAAGGATCTGCCTTTGATATATGATCCATCATACATTTTAAAGAATTAATATTCATTATTTAGGGGTTTTATTCTACTGATGAGAAATATAATTATGCAGAAATATTGCATAATTAGTTACAACTATCTGTTTTTGTAATCTTCTCTATAATGGTAAAACATATATATTTGTGGAAAAAATTAGTTAACTAAAAAGTGTCCCACTGCTTGAAACATCAGCATTAACAAAACTGGCAATAAATATTAGAACCATTCTAAACTTTTTAAAAGCTGGATGACCTGCTTTCTTTACAGGTGAGAGAGCTGTGACAGCTGTCTAGTGCTAAGGTAATTTAAATAAATAAAAACTATATAAGTTAAAACAGAGCCTAAGAATGTCATATTGAATACGCTTTCTGGATCACTCAATTATAGTGTTCTGCCTTCATCAGCAGAGACTACCAGATACAAGAAATACTATAACCAGACAATTACAGAAAAATGTGTTTAGAAGGACATTATCTTTGTATAATATTTAATTAGTCATCGGTTTATGCCCTGAGGTATGAAGGCTTAAATTCCTATTATTTTATCCTACTTAATATTCATGGTTGTGAATATTCTCAGTCTTCATATCAAATTGGATCTTTCTAGTATTTTACTGAGCTAATGTGCATCTTTAGCCATCAGCCTTCTGTTGACTATTAACTTTTGACGAGTACCATTGCTGAATTATGCATACTGTAACAAAACATTTTCATTTATTGCTTTTAAATATGGTTTTAGATTAACTGAATATCCCTTTTTCTTAAATTAAGCAAGGTCATGGACAAAGCCAACCTTACCTTCATACCTTTATGAAGTTCCTTCTAGTTAATTTGCATCCATGTCTGAATGCAGTAGATTTTAACTTTTCTCCTATTAGAGAAAATCCTCTTGGATTTTAACTTTTCTTCTATTTAAGCCTTTCCATCATGTAGCCAGTTTCACTATATGTGTCTTACCTTTTCCATGTCTGTCACATTTTTTCTGAAATCCTAATATTAGAACAGAGTATTCTACAGGTGGATATTCTCTGATTATTCTATGGTGTTATAAAATTTAAAAGATTAGATGACATTGCAGTTCTGTATTTGCAATCTTTTTGTATTTATCACTGGTAGGGGCTGATGAAACTTGCAGACTGAAAGAGGCAAGGCTGCTGCAGCTCCATTCCCCCAGGTCTAACCAGTAGTGGGGCTCAGCACGTATTCCCAATGGCGCGCACACACGCACACAGTACATAGCACACTTACACATGTACACTCTATTGGCCACACAGATCAACCCAGACAGAAAACACTCAGCACTCACACAAACATCAAACAACACTAAAAGCCTCATCCTGGTCCTCTCTCTGGCTGATTAGGATGAAGGTTTGTTAGCAGGAAATATAAGTGTATATATGTACAATGTATATGTACAATATGCAAAGTGACTACCTTGTAGCTGGTCCCTGGATCCTTGCTCTCCTCCGTTGTCTCACTCCCAGAGAGAAACACACATGTACAAATGGGTCTCCCAGTCGATCCTCAAGCCCCAGTGTCCCCAGCAGTTTGCCTGGACAAACCCTGGTCCTGCCAGTACTGAACTCCTGCTGCCTCTCTCTGAGTGACACAGTTACCCTCCTGGCTCCCAGGTCACTTCCCCACTCTCTGGATAGCCCAGCTTGATATTTGCTAGTGATCATGCTCTGGTGCACGTACCCTTACCTGTTCCAGTTGCTGGCACCGCAGACACACAGGCCCTACGATGCGTAATCTGACTCCAGCTGTGGGCACTCAAACCTCCATAGACACAAGAACCAGCAGAAAGAGCCCCTTCACTCAGGAAAACAGTTAGAAATTGAGTTTAATGAGATCTGATGGCCAGATGCATACTGATCAGTCACTGTTTACATGTGACTAGCCCATTTTATCCCTTTATCCCTCTATATTCCTGTGCTTGTTCATACCCAACCACCTAGATCCCTCTCTTTCTCCACTTTTGGTTTGTCCTTCAACCATCCCATAATGTCTTGTACAATCTCAAAATGCTCTTCCCTGCTACCCCATAATGTGGGAAAGCACCTTCCACTGGCTCATGGTGACAACTCGTGGCCCATGGGGCTGAGGCTCTCCTGGGACAGCCCTGGAGGAAGGCAGAGCAGGTTTCTCTAACTGGGATATTGGGGTTCCTCCCTGCCCTTGTGCCCCTGTGCTCCTCTAAGCTCGTGGAAATGGGCTTGTAGATGATGTAGGGTGTTGTTTGTGTTTCCTTACCCACTCCTTTGTATGTGTGGAGATGAGCTTTATATTGCATAACCAGTCAATCACTACTTCACATTGACCAGGTGCTTTCATGGAGCTGTCAGCAATGATACTCAAGTGTCTTTCTTAAGTTCTTTCCATTATTTACAACATGGCATGAATAAAGTAATTAATTTCTGAAACTGCCAGTCAGAAATGGAGTTACTAATACAAATACATATAGATAGAGTTAGCCACAGATTCAAAACAGGTGCTAATAATCAAGACATCTGATAAGTCATCCACCAGATATATTTGATTCTGCAGTGTATATTTTAGGCCAGTGTAGTAAAACTTGAGTTTGTATTAATGTGTGTTTTAGTTCTCCTGCAACACATATAGACAATTTATCCCCAGATATTTAAAAAGAAGATACAGTTTCAGTGGGTCTCCTCTAAATCAGATAACAGTACCAAACAAGTTTTCCACGTTTTATCTTGTCTTAATATTACAATAATCGCGTGATGCAATTTCTTCTGACAATTTTATATTTGTTTCAGGTAAATTTTACATTTGTCATTTAATATTTGTTTGGGGTTAGTAAATACTTTGAATGTGTAAAGCAGTAGTTGACCTTAATTCGCAAAATTGCAATGGTCCACATCAGCTTCTCTAACTGACAATCATTATACGCAAATCATATAACAAAAATTATGCTGGGAAATTTGGAACATCTGTAAGTACATGAAAATGAATGAAAAAGGAAGTGGAATTTGTAAAAAAAAATCTTTTTTGTTTGTTTATACTTAAGCACACACTGAAAGACAGATCCTTGCTTGTTGCACTTAATCTACTGCAGGTATCAGATATTACACAATAGCCACTGAGTAGCTTAGCTTTTTTTGGGTTGATGGTCAGTCATGTCATAGCTGACTAGTTTTATAAAATGATGGGATTGTCGGAGTCTAAATTTAATTTTCCATGACCTTGAGACGGAGTAGCTGTAAGACTGTGAAAAGAAACAGAAAACCCTATTCATAGGCTGTGAAAGCTTCTCTTTGTGAAATTAGAGATAATTTTCTGGAAAGTGTTAGCCTGGAATGTGACTTTTCCTACAGCATTTCTTTTAAGCAGCTTCCTGTAATTCATCAGTTAATACGTTATGTTCCAATTTTACTCTTGATCATGGTTTATGGTCATTTTATAAAATCATCAGCCTGGGAGGATTCCACTTTGACATGCAGTTATTGTTTAAAAGATTGAGATACCACTATGCAATAATATTATTAAATAACCATTTTTCCAGTCCCAGGACTTTCACTTGCGATACAACACAGTGTCCACAGTAGGCATTTTATTTCTTATTTCTATTTATTTATTTCTAGTCAATAGTTAGCTCTTTTCCTGAGCACATGTAACTGTAGTAAACTGTAGTGCCAACAATCTTTATGTTGGATGTTCTTTAAAGACCATAGGGCCTTCTCCTGGAAAACTCTTGGGTAGAGAATTGCAGTTAGCAGCATAAGGAAGATTTTTCAGGATGGACAACAACAATCCAATTTACACTTTTAAAAGTATTTCTTGAAAATGTCTTTTTCCTAGATTCTATTTATTATTAGTAGAGAGATCTAGTACTTGCTTGATTTCAGAACACAGAAGTTTATCAACATTTATTATCAAGAGAAACTGTCATATATTCTGTTAAATCTCCTCCCTATTGCATGACAAATTCAGTCCCCTTCAGGAAAATTGTCAGTCTTGTGTGCTTCAAAATGTAGCAAAACTGTAACTTTTGTCTTGTTCTCTTGTCTGTCATAAGTTTTAAACAGGTGGTTGTTTGCCTTTGCTCGTCACTTGCTGTAGAAAATACCTCAGAATGATTCCGTAACAGATCGTTTCACTGAAGTATGTGACTGACTTTTCTAGCTACTGGTATATAAGTTTTGATGACGAGAGAGGGGTACCATACTGGAGTTTAAAATTCCTCAAACTGAAACCTTCAAATGTCATCCATATATGAAAAACGGCTGAAACCAATGATGTGAACAAGTTGATTAGCATATTCAGTGACACATTTTTTGGATCTATATATTAATTTTCTTTGCCAAACATATTTTAAAAAAATAATATAACAAAACGGACAACAAACTAGAGAGTCTCAGATGTTCCTTAGACTTCCTAACATTATCTGTTGTGGTGTTAAAAGAGGTTTGTTTGCTCGGGCTTAGAAGACATTATTTGTACAGTTAATGTCAAAGCAAATAAGCTGGAAGAAATACACTGTCTGAACAGTACTTGAGTGTGCATCTTGTCTTTTTCTTTTGGTTTGAAACAGTTGTACATACCAAGTGTGTTTATTTCCTGTGCTCTGATTTGTCAGATGATGTATTCATTTGTCAGGAATGCTGAAAGAAATAAAATAAAAACTAAAAAGATATGCTAATAGATCAATGGAGATAATGAACAAGATGACAGCAGCAAAGAAAAAGGGTTATTCTGCTATATTATACTTTCATATTATTCTAGATTATTTCTTACTGAGGTCAATCTTATTACCAGTGAATTCCATGGAAAGTGTTCAGTTGATCTCACTGGGAGAATAGTGAGCCCTTTGCTGCTCAGAACAATGCCTTTGTGGTACAGATGTAGTGATATTTTTTAATGTTGCATTTTGGAATTTGGCTGTTAGCGTTTAAGGAACAAACAGAAAAGTGTTTTGTAGTACAAAATACAGTGACAAGGTGGGAAGAGGTGTTTGCAGCAGTTCAATAAGAGACATCTTGAGATGGAACGAGGAGTCTGTCTGAGGTCTGCTTAGATTTCTTGTAGGAACACCTTTGTGTACCTATTTGGAACGAG
>NW_009220114.1:11294-24539 GCF_000690835.1 Fulmarus glacialis
AGGAGACGAGAATAAGCAGAAGTGGAGTGTCTGAAGAACTAAGGATTGTTCTGAGAGTGATGTCACAGGTGGGAGGGTAAAATAGCAAAAGAACGAGAAAAGAAAGAGACGTGAGGGTATAGCTCTTAAGGGTTGAACAAGTATTAACTACAAAGGAAGCAAATGGAGAGACAGTAGAAAACAGACAGAAAGCATGACAGAATGGAATAAAATGGAATAAAAATGCAAGCTAAAGAAAAAAAAAAATGCAGGAGCACAACCATACTGAAGTATGTGACAGGTAGACATCCTGAGATGTTTTGGAGGAGCATGGCTCATGGATGCAGTCTGCTTTGTGGCAGACTCTGCACTGCATAAGGAGGTTAGAGTTAGGTGCAATGCAGCGGCTTCTCTTGTGCCTCACATGCCAGATCATGACTGGCATATGGAATCTAGACCAGGAAGGAAGCTGCAGCCCTCCTATGGCAGTGTGTGAGACAGGAGCACCATGGCAGGAGAATGTGAAACATGGACCACTGGGTGAATTTCATGCTCTGGACCTGGGCAGGTGTGAACATTTATGTTGCTAAATACCTATCTGATAAAAGAAATTTTGCAGCATGTTTAAGCTGCTCATACTTAGAGTTTAAGATAACTGTCCAGTAGTACAACTTGAATGGTGATCATATGTATCAGATCCTTTCATAAGTCAGAGTACCAGACAGTGTCTCCACTGCCTGATTTCTGGCACTGAACCAGATGAGAAGGGCTATGGTTATTCCATGGCTGCATTCTCCAGATAGGTGGCTAAAGCTAAACTGCCTGTTGGAAATGCTCTGGTGCCAGGAACTCTTGGGAGAGTGCTAGTTGGCACGAGCGATGCAGAGGCTGTGTTAACATTTAAGATAATTGTAGGACCGTGCCCAGGGTCTGGCACTGTTTTGTTTACTTGGGCAGGTCTCTTATCCCAAGTTCGTTCCAAGCTAGAGCAGGAACAATGGTTATTGCATCATGGTGCTACCTCGCATCAGACTCAGAAACCTGTCTAGCAATTCTGGCAGCAATATTAATGTACTGTTTGTTTAGAAGTTATTTATTTGTGATTTTTTTATCTTTGTTTTCAAGTACACTTGGCTTTATTTCACCCTGAATTGTAACTGCAAGGATTTTCAGGGAAGATAGACATTGTCAGGGAGGAAAATTATGTTGAGCCCGAAGGGAGCACAATGAAACTGAGACACAGTGAGGGAAGGATCTGACCAGATGAGAGGGAGCATTCAGTCCAAGAGAAAGTGCTCTGAGAGCCCAGGCTGGCATTTCATTAATACCTCAGAGAAACCTAGACTGATGTTTCATTTCTTAGCAGTTTTACTCCAATAACTCTTTTCTTGACTCGGAAAGGTTGGTGGTACTGTAGATCGTTAGCATTCAACTAAATCAGCTTCTACTTTGCAGATGTGCCTATGAAAAATACAGAGCATACTGAAATTTAAATGCATTTTTAAGACATATTCTTAGCTCTTATAAAAGCTGGGGAGTTCACCCAGTAATAAGTGTAAGGGGCCTGAGAGCATCCCCGCTCCTGGGGGTTTGGACCCCAGGGCCCAGGGCCAAGCGAGCACAACTGGTGAAGTGGGGAGAGGTTCCTAGGTGCTGTGAGGCGGCCGTGGTCAGGACCAACCCCTGGCACTGGGGAGCCACTTTCAGCAGAGGCTCTTGCCTGAGGCCGCCTGAGCTACAGCTCCCACTACTCCGCAACCATGTGCCCGACCATTGGCCCTGCCAAGCTGGGCCCACGCACGGGCCAACATCTTGGCCTGGTCTTTGCCCATCCCCATCCCCAGAAGGCGCCCGATGCCCAAGGCTGGGGCTGCCCATGTGCCCCCGGCTGCCCTGCTCCTGGCTGGGGGTGGGATGGGTCCTGGCTGCCCGGCCGTGCCCGGCTGGCTCTCCTGGGGAGCCCCCAACGCCCCTGTCACCCCAACCCCAAGGAGCCGCTGGCCCTTGTGGCACCCTTACAGTAAGACTGACATTTCGCAAGCCTGTTGATGCGGGCAGTTGTTTTCACTGCCACATCTCTCCCTGTGCTATAGTGTGATGCCCTGAACAGCTCTGCAAACGGCCAGTTATGCACTCCAGGAAACCCCATGGCAGGAGCTTTTGTGAGAGAAGGCCGCACGATCTACCTGCCTTCACCACACGTGCGGTTTAGGAGGCGTCTCCTGGTTTGATTTGGTGAATAATTCTTTCTTTTTTAATTTCTGTGACCCAGAAAGGCACTTTTCAGAATTAAAATTTAAATTTTAAAAGTCCCCTGAGGGGAATCTTCTTTAATAACATCTGATCCAGAGTCTAATGGGATTTTTTTTTCTCTATCCAAACATTGCTGAAGTTTAAACTTCTTCAAACACGAGCAAAGAAGAGAGTTAAGGGGGCACTTCATGGGAGCGTGACCTGCGTATATATGTGTAACCATTTCTCGTACCTGAAAGGTGAAAAGGTTTACGGATCTGTGATATTTTTACCACGATTCCAAAAATGTAACCTTTTCACTGTTTCTCAGTTTGGTTAATGTGATATTTTCCTTTTCATAATGAATAAATGTAAGAAATGACCTTTAGATTTAACTTGATTAACTTGATTATTCATCATTAAAATGTTGTCTGTCACCCTCCATATGGAAAGTATGTAAATTTACCCAGAGAGTGGGGATGTGCTGTTCATGTTGAAACATATAACATTTATATTATTATTGTGTTATTTCCAAGATTACCTCTACATTGCTTATACAAGAAATTTTCTTTAGGAATGGTATTATAATAACATTTTGCAAATAAATAATTGAGGGTTTCATTGAAATTTATCATTGCTGAAATTTTTTAAGAGGTTTTTGAGCTCATTGAAGGCCAAGTGTATGCATAAATACAAACTAAAATATAGCTTTATGTTTTACATTTGGTAAGTATTCATTATTTCTCATCCATGTCATACTTTGTTCTTAAAACATTTGACCTATGGATAGTTATTCCATTAAATTTTGACACAGCAACTAATAAACTTGAGCAACTTATCTTTAGTCAGGAAAATTCTCATCAGCTGTATACTGTTCCTGACAACACTTCTAAGGTTTTAAAGTTCATTTTTAATAATTCTAAAAATATTACCCTGGATTTTATTGTTTGGACCACTTCACGGCATTTTGAAATTAGGAGATGTCCTTAATATGTTAGCAGACTAGTAATGGAGGAGTATAGTTCCACTTTGAAGTTCAGTGGAAAAACAGTTAAATTTAGCGAGGAATAAGTTTGCTATTGTCAGAAATACAGGGATGTCAGCAAAAGATGGCCACCTGTTTTTCTGCTTCTGGAACGAAACCCAATAAAAGAGAAAATCTTCCTTCAGGCCATAAAGTGACTGTGTAATTAAAACTTGGTGGTAGTTTCTATACCCAGATACCTTTGGTAATGCTGTTATTCCTGCACAGCTTGGAAGGCCAAAGAACTAGAGAATTCATATTAATTTGAATGGCCACTTTGCTGCCCTTCCACCTGTCCCCCCAGACTCTGCTCAGAGATGTGACCCTACAGGTTTCTCCCTACAGGGTCTGGCTCTCTCTCCTAAAGAACACACATCTAACTTAACTGCCTGGAAGTTAGGGATACAGTAAGCTGTTCCCCATGTTTCAGGGTGGAATGAATTGCTGTGTCTCTGTCTCAATCGTAGAGGAAATCTGAATGTTGAGATGCCTAACTCTGTGTGCTTTGTCTGCTGATAATATTAGAAGCTGTAAAGGAAGGTATAGGAGTGTAACTAGGACTACTGGGTTTATATGTCCACTGTTTTTAAATCAGACAGACAATTTTTACTTTGTGGTAACAATTGGTTTCAGTGGTCCTTTCTCTATGGTAATTCCTCTAAGATATCTTTTGGAAAATGGGTATGGGTAATCAAAATAGTAGCAGACCTCAGTTTAATATGTTTATTTACCATCTGTGATGGTTTTAGTGGTGTACATCCAGAAACATGATTGTATGTCTTTCACAAGGAACTGTAGACAGTTTCAGATTGGGTTGAAGTGATTATTAGTGATCTGATACATTTTGCTATCAGTAAGTGATTTATAAAATCTATTGCATGCTCTGATTAAATCGGGGAGTCCTACCAAGCACAGCAGTTTAGAAAGAAAGACTCAGTCTAAGAGGACATATCATACTGCAGAAAAACATTACCTAAATTTAAATGATGGTGATGGGGAAATTTGTAAAATTGCTTTTAAAATAGTTCTAGCTGGCAGTATATTTGTATGACTTGGTAAAGCAAGCATACAGTTGAATGGTTCCCCTTTCCACTGAAAGAAGTGAGTTCTCTAAAGCTATCACTAGATGTCTCAGAGGGGATAAGCATACATACATAACTTGATGTAATCCAGTGTCTATAGGCTGGGATTTTTTTTTTTTTTTTTTTTACTTTCTCTTCTCCTCCATTTTGTTCCCTTCATCAGGTTTAATAAGCCTGAACTATTTAAATTCTATGTCTGATTAGTCTGTGGTGTCTCTGATGTGCAGTCTGTGGTCCACTGAAACATGATACATCAGAACAGGGTTTGTGAAATGACTGTCAGTTTCTAATGGTTCTTCATGTCTGCTGGCATCTATATTCAGATGACTCTGGCCTTAACCATTGTTTTAAATTAAAATGTTAGTAACTGTAATAACAAAATTATATTTTGTAAAGCAATAGCATAGTGTTTACTTAAGTGTTAATTGCTTTATTTGTTTGTCTTCCCCTCTTCTTTCCAGATGGCTTTTTCATTGGTATGAATGATGGACTATAGTTTTTTTTAAGGTTCAAACGGACTTTCAAAAAATACTTTCAAATAGAAATAAAGCAGGAACTCCAGTTACTCACGAGGCAGCACTTTTCTTTGAGACTTGGAGAAGAAAGACCAAATTCTTCCTCAACTCGCCCCCATAGCTGCATTGTTTTTAGACTACCTGTAAAACAAAGGAATCAATTCTTTGCAGGAGAAGATGCCTAAGGAAAAATAACTGGACAAATATATACGCTATTTCCCTGAAATGCTTCCCAACCTTCAGCTATGTTCAGGTCAGAGTAATTCATGAGACTGATGTGATCTGTCTGTTTACTAACTTTTCAGCTGATCTTTCTTTCAAGTTCTTGTTCAGTCCCTCCTTGAATCTATTTACATTTCTTGCACTTAGCATAGACTTTGGCACACTGTTCCACTGGTCTGATACCCATTCAGAGAACAACCATTTACTTTTGTTTGTTTTGAATTTGATTCCTGCTAACTTCCTATGATGGCCCATAATTCTTTTGCTAGAAGAGACAATGAATTGTTGATCCCTATCCACCTTCTCTACGGCACTCCTGATTTTGTAGACCTCTATTACATCTGTGTAAACCACCTCTTGCCCAGGTTGAAGGGTCTCAGCCTAACCCATTTTTCATATGGAATTGTCTGCTCATATGGGGGTTGAGCATACCTTTGATAATCTTTGCTGCCTTTCTCTGAATCTTTTCCAGTTCTAAAATAACATCGCTCTGTTTCTTACTTCCCTAAGCATTGTTTCAGAGTTCTGTTGCCAATTGTTTAATACTATGCTCCATTAATGTTTTCATAGAATCATAGAATTATAGAATCATAGAATCATAGAATAATTTGGATTGGAAGAGACCTTTAAAGGTCATCTAGTCCAACCCCCCTGCTGTGGGCAGGGACATCTTCAACTAGATCAGGTTGCTCAGAGCCCCGTCCAACATGACCTTCAATGTTTCCAGGGATGGGGCAGCTACCACCTCTCTGTTTCACCACCCTCACTGTAAGAAATTTCTTCCTTATACCTAGTCTGAATCTACCCTCTTTTAATTTAAAACCATTCCCCCTTGTCCTGTCGCAATAGGCCCTGCTAAAAAGTCTGTCCCCATCTTTCTTATAAGCCCCCTTTAAGTACTGAAAGGCTGCAATAAGGCTTCCCCAGAGCCTTCTCTTCTCCAGGCTGAATAACCCAACTCTCTCAGCCTTTCTTCATAGGAGAGGCGTTCCATCCCCCTGATCATTTTTGTGGCCCTCCTCTGGACCCGCTCCAACAGGTCCATGTCTCTCTTGCGCTGAGGGCTCCAGAGCTGGACTCAGTACTGCAGGTGCGGTCTCACCAGAGCAGAGTAGAGTGGCAGAGGGGCATGTTTCATTACATGGGTTTTGAATCCTTCAACCTTGGTTGATTTGATCAACCCTGATTTATGTGAGGAAGCAGGTGACAGCAATGAAAATATGACTGTTTACAAGGAGGCAGTGAGTATGTTCATACTGAAAGATTTCCATGGGGCATTTAGTCTCATTTGTAGAGACTATCTATAACAGATAACAGATAACAGATAACAAAGCATATTTTCTCATAAGAATTAATGTATCCAAGGGGAGATGAATCCAGGAACTTGAATACAAGTTCAAATACTTAGACAGTATATGTGATGTGGAGGATGGTGTGGCAGCAGGAAGATCACAGCTGAAGAAGAAGATGACTTTTCATTTTTTAGAAGTGGTTACTGTTCTAGAAGATCTCAGCCCCTTCAAACAGAAAAAATGCAGTGATGGTAAGCATTCCATCTAATAGATGAAGAAGTTGGAAAAAAAGAGCATCTCCTTAACCTGACAATCCTGATTATTCTGCTCCTGTCTCTACATCCTACACATTGCATTTACAGACAGCGTAATTAAATTGTGTGCATTTCTTTAGTCCTTGAAAACATCCCCCACCTCTGCATGAAATCTTACTATAAAAAGTGATTTTCCATCTATTGACTTAGTAACTTTCACTTTCTTCATGAACATGTAGGGTATGTCTGTATATTTCTCTGACAGGAGGAGGTCAGAATGCACACAAAATTCAGTGTGTGAACCATACCATGGATTTGTGCAACAGCATAATGATATTTTGTATTTGTTCATAGAATTACAGAATCACAGAATGGTTGATGTTGGGGGGGACCTCTGGGGGTCATCTGGTCCAACCCTCCTGCTCAAGCAGAATCACTTAGATCTGGTAGCCCGGGACTATGGCCAGACAGCTTCTGAATACCTCCAAAGGTGGAGACTCCACAACATCTCTGGGCAACCTGTGCCAGTGCTCAGTCACCCCCATAGTGAAAAAGTGTTTCCTGATGTTCAGACAACACCTCCTATGTTTCAGTTTGTGCTCATTACCTCTGGTCCTGTCACTGGGCACCACTGACAAGAGCCTGGCTCTGCCTTCTTTGCACTCTCCCTTTAGGTATTTATATACATTGATAAGATCCCCTCTGAGCCTTCTCTTCTCTAGGCTAAACAGAGAAATGATGCTCCAGGCCCTTTGTTGGACTCTCTCCAGTATGTCCATGTCTCTCTCGTACTGGGGAGCCCAGAACTGGACACAATACTCCAGGTGTGGCCTCACCAGCACAAAGGGGCAGGAACACCTCTCTCAGCCTACTGGCAACACTCCTTCTCCTCATGCAGCCCAGGACGCTGTTAGCTTTCTTTGCAGCAAGGGCACCACAAAGGGGCAGGAACACCTCTCTCAGCCTACTGGCAACACTCCTTCTCCTCATGCAGCCCAGGACGCTGTTAGCTTTCTTTGCAGCAAGGGCACATTGCTGGCTCATGTTCAATATGTGTCCACCAGGACCCCCAGGTCCTTCTCTGCCAAGCTGCTTTCCAGTTTGCTGGCCCCCAACATATATTGGTGCATGGGGTTGTTCCTCCCCAGGTGAAGGACTTTGCATTTCTCCTTGTTGAACTTCATGAGGTTCCTGTCAGCCAATTTCTCCAGCCTATTGAGGTCCATCTGTATGGCAGCATGACCCTCTGGTGTATCAGCCACTCCTCCCAGTTTGGTGTCATCAGTATACTTGCTGAGGGTACACTCTGCCCCATCATCCAGATCATTAATGAAGATGTTAAATGGAACTGGGCCTAGTATTGACCTCTGAGGTACACTGATAGTTACTGGCCTCCAACAAGACTTTATGCCACTGATCACCCCACTCTGGGTCTGGTGGAGTAATCAGTGACCCATTCAGACAATTTTCAATCTACCTTGCTGTCTGCTCATTCAGCTCATTTTTCAACAGCTTCTCTATGAGGATCTTATAGTGACAGTGTCAAAAGCCTTACTGAAGTCAAGGTAGACAGTATCCATCACTCTCCTCTCATCTACCAAATCAATCATTTTATTATAGAAGTTTATCAAGTTGGTAAAACATTACTTTCCATTGGTGAATCCATGCTGACTACTCGTGATGACTTTTTTGTCCTTTATGTGCCTGAAATGTTCTTTATTTCTTTCCAAATTGTAATATTTGGTTTGTGGTTTTGGCTGCTACCAAGCACTGAGATTATGTTTTCAAGGAGTCACTTAGAACATTATCCTTTGGTGAAGGACTGTTGAGAAACTACTGAAAACTCAAGCAGTTTAAATCAACTGGATATACACAACTGGATGTGTTTGTAAGGGAGGACTTCCCCTTACAGAAAACATGTTGGCTCTTCCCCAGGAGACTATATTTATCTAAGTGTTCACTAATTCTATTTCAGCATTTATGAAAAGCTCCTCTCAATGGCCTTGTTCTCAGTGAACTAACCCAGGCTCCCAATCACCCTCCTGGCCCTTCCACTTGCCCAAACCTGCCCCGCTCCCTGGCTGGGGAATGTAGGACAGACATGGCTGGTGAGATTCCTGCCCTGATGGATCCCCTGTGGCTCCAGATGTCTGGCCCCAGGGAGCTGCTGGCACTTGCTGAGCCAGGACACAACACTGCTTGGTGATTATACAAACTCTCTGGAGCACTTTTTGCTGCTGTGGTTTTTAGATGAAAGCTTTATTGTTAGTTTTCATTCTTTTTACTATTTGCTCCTCAAACTCTTTCGTGGCCTGCATAGTTCTATTTTTTATATCTAAACTGTCAAAATTTATGAGGCTTTTCATTTTCTTTATTTGCGTACAACAATATTTTGAAAAATACTTTCTGGTTTCTAATACTATCTTTTCCTTTGCTGAATAGCCATGCTGGCTTTATTTTTTCCCTTTTTGAATCTTATTTAGTAGTTGATATGCACTGTTGCTGTGTTTGCTGTATGGTAACCTCCAGAAATTTCCATGCTGCTGGGAAGAGTTTAATTCTCTTCTGGTTGCATTTTAAGACACTTCCTCATTTTTACATAGCTTTGTTCTCTTAAGTAGAGCACAATGCTAGTACATCTTTTGGTCTTTGTTGATGCTGTTGTGATGTTGAAACTAAATATATTCAGATCGGTTTTACAGAGTGGTACTTTTGCTATAAGATTTCGTAAGCATTGCCCTGTAAGATTTTGAACCACATTCTGCACATTACTCACTAAAAAGATTATTACAGCTTTCAGTTCTTTCTGTAATTCTTTGGGGAAATAGCATGCTAGTTTGAATCCCCTTAGGTTGAAAAGAAAACTGAACTTAACACTCCAGAGCATGGGTGAACTTTCTAACAATCAAGCTGTTGTATAAAGACATGTAGCAATTCCCTCTCTGGATGTCTATAAAATGAAAAGAATGATCTTGTTGCATCCTTTTGAAAAAAAGAATGTGGGACATCCCTTCCAGGAAAACATTGTGGGTGGAGTGTACTGGGGAAAAAGATGCTTTTGTGAAGCCCTGACCTAGCATCTAAAGTGTGAAAGGTAACAGCGTTTCGTACACATCTGTGTGCTCATTGTTTCCTCCCAGCTTGCTCTAAGTGGCTTCCTGCTCGTTGCACTAGCTAGTTCAAATAGCCTTACAGATAGCTATTTAAATAGCCAATAGCTGCTTCAAATAGCCATTCCTACCTTTCTCAGTACACTGAACAGAGATTTTATTATTGGCATTGATCTCTGGGTTCTGGGTTCTGGATTCTGTGAAGAGGCACAGGCACCTAAAAATCAGGCATTTTTGCGTATGAGTTTTAAACAGCTAAGTCTTATAGGGTTTAGCTGTTAACATTAAACTCCAGTTTAGCCAAGAAGTAATTGAAGGATATTCTTGTTCCCCAGGCAAACATAATTCAGCTCCATTAAGAACATTTTAGACAAGTTTTCACACTTAAATGTTTTAATTTATGGAATGTGACTGCTATAACATTTGAATCAGAAAAGGTATTTTCTACCTTTACCTGCCTGAATGTTATGATATATTCGGCATTGCTAATGGCAACAGTTAAAGAGAAAATAGGTTTCTAGGATCTCTGAAACTAATACTAGGATGTATAAACTGTCTTTCATTTCCTTTCAAAAGTTCAGTCACAATATTTCAGGGAAATCTAGATCACCAACAACATAAAAGTGCTTCTGGTGATTTTGATTTGACTTATTGACCTCATGAGACACAGTGCAAAGTCAAGGCTGGTGAGTTTAAGTTTTAAATGCTGGTGGCCTTATGTAAAAATCCAAATCTAATTTTGCATGTACAAAGCTGTTACTGTAGCTATACAACCAACTACAAACTTTCCTTAGTCCTGGACAGCTGCATTTTTGAACCAAAATGTGAAGTATGGGATTTATTAGAAAAGGAGGCTGAGGGGCAACCTCATTGCTTTCTACAGCTTCCTGAGGAGGGGAAGTGGAGAAGGAGGTGCTGATCTCTTCTCCCTGTTATCCAGTGATAGGATGTGTGGGAATTGTTCAAAGCTGCACCAGGGGAGGTTTAGACTGGACATTAGGAAGCATTTCTTTGCTGAGAGGCTGGTCAAATACTGGAACAGGCTTCCTAGAGAGGTGGTCGATGCCCCAAGCCTGTCAGTGTTTAAGAGGCATTTGTACAATGCCCTTAATATCACGCTTTAACTTTTTGTCAAGCCGTGAATTGGTCAGGCAGTTGGACTAGATGATCATTGTAGGTCCCTTCCAACTGAAATATTCTATTCTATTCTATTCTATTCTATTCTATTCTATTCTATTCTATTCTATTCTGTTTCATTCCATTCCATTCCATTCCATTCCATTCCATTCCATTCCATTCCATTCCATTCCATAAACCTAAAAGCAATAAGACTCTTTCTCCTACACCCAGTATTCCTAATTGTGAAATACAGAATTAAAATATGAAAGAAATTCCCGACATTAAGGAGTCTGACAGAAAGGGGATGTGATTTAAAAGCTTCTAACATGATCTCATTAATAGGTCCCTAAAGTTATTTACTGTAATTTAGTGTTCATCAAATTTTTGGATAAGGCTATGGCTGAGGGTAGAATCTGCAAAAAAATGTTTAATGGCTTTTGGATTTCAGGGAGTGCAGCAGAGTAATATCTACTTACTCTCACACTGTGTTTTTCTTCAGTGGCTTCTTTCAGTCTGATCACCACCATAAAATTTCACACCTGTCACTATCTATTTGTGCCTTTGTTTATTGATATCTTTCTCTTATCTATAAAACCAACCCTCTTGGTTTTATATTTTCATCTAAAGTTTTTTGGAAGCAGTTATTGGATATAGTGTTCTGAAGTGTGAAATAATATTTTATATTTCTTCATTTGGTTTATGCTGAACTATTTGTTTCCTTAGAATTTTAGAGCCTGTTTTGCAACATTCTAAAAATGCAATGTTTCATTTCATTAAAAATGTATTAATGGCTTTCGTTTCAAAGATAGCACAGAAACTTTTGTAATAAACTGTGTACAATTCTTTGCAACTGAAGTAATCCACACCGTCTAAACAACAACACCACCTCCACTATTAAATACTGCACTCTCAAATACTTTATAAAGAGTGAAGGACAGACTCCTTTGCTTTCTTTATGTTTAATAATCTGAAGTATTCTCAACCTGCAAATAAAGTAGTGCTTGAAATGGAGAGAAACAGAACATAATATTTAGTAAATATTATCCCTTTAGGAACAGTGAAAATGAAATGCAGAGAATTTGAAAGAACTGCTCCAAACCATGTGAAGTCAGCATCACAATTATGGCTGGAAAGCATACTGTTCTGCCTCTTCAGTGTTCAGTCCATTGGCTTTTTCTGTCAGGAGTGGTAAATCCCTGCTCTTGCCTTCTGGTTACGAAGAACTTCATAAGACATCAGAACGCTCTGAAATAGCTACGCAGCGAAGAAGTTGCTCTGCTAATAGATTTTAGTTTTGGTTCAGCAAGGCTAGCATTTGAATAAGCTCAGTCTATATTTGAATCATAATTTCTTGGCTCTATTATTATTATGCTACCAAAAAGCACATTCTGTTTCAATAGTTGTCTCTTACAGTACTGTGCTGTTGCTTTTAATCCTCACCCTATGACTTTCTGTTAAAGTCCATTCTCCTTGCAGGGGGGAGGTGAACTGCTTGGCACATGCACATGTGCACAGCACATGGTCTCAGGTGCAGGGAGGTCTGGGGAATCTGGGACCCCACATCAACAAGTCAATTAGCAGAGCTGCTCCACAGACACTACTAGACCACTGAGGCTATAGCATTTCTAACAAATTCAATGATCTTTATGCCCTTAGTTTGTTAACAACTAGAATATTCTGCTTCTTTCTGACTTCTCTCAAATGAACTGTCCTTTTGGTAGCTTGCTTTATTATAACTTGAACCAGTAAAGCCCCTTTCAACTGTCACAGTTGCTTGATAGCACCTATAGTTCTTTATCAAGAAGTGAACACGTCAACACTAGAAAAAGCCTAGAAGACAACAAATGTAACACTTGAGCCTTTCAAGAAATTTAGGCCATCCAAACATATCTCTGAATGTCAAATGAATGTCCATACTGCTCACCTCATTCTTGATATTGAGGGCACTTCTCTGCCAATATCATGAATTCTTTCTCTGAGACTATAATCTTTTGTCTTGGTTTTGGCCGGGATAGGGTTAAATTTCTTGCTAGTGCTGTGTTTTGGATTTAGTAGGAGGAGAATGTTGATAACACACTGATGTTTTCAGTTGTTGCTAAGTACCCTGCTAGTCCAAGGACAGCTCCCATGCCTACTGACTGAGCTAGGTACACAAGATGGGAGGGAACATAATCAGGACAGCCATCCCAGCTGGCCAACGGAGTATTCCATACCATGTGATGTCATGCTCAGTATTTGAATGGCAGGCGTTATCCAGGAAGTACCGATTGCTACTTGGTTATCGTTCAGTGCAGGTGGTGAGCAATTGCATTGTGCATCACTCATTTTGTATATTCTATCATCATTATCATTATTATTTTCCCTTTTCTGTTCTATTAAACTGTCTTTATCTCAACCCACGAGTTTTTCTCACTCT
>NW_009220115.1:0-18306 GCF_000690835.1 Fulmarus glacialis
TAATATATATATACACTATATCTATAATAGATGTGTATTTTTATACATATATAAGATTCTCTTTGTAATTAAGTGGTAATTTCAAGTATCTTATCGTGTGACTAAGGTTTGACTTAAGGAAACACTGACTAAACTCCACACTCCACATTTGCCTCTTCTGTATAATAAATGGGCATCTGTACTGCACAATTTAAATCATGAAGGACTAACAATTGTGACTAATTACTGATATTAAAAAACCTTCAGCTTTAGAAAGGCATTAGGGCAATACCTTATCCCCACAGAAAATTGCCTTGGCATGGAGAACATCCTGAATTGTTAATATTTATACATTGATGTGTAAGTTTGAAGTGCTAAATACTATGGATGGTCAAAACCTGCAGAAATGCAACCATATTTTCACAAATATGTGCTGTAATTCAAGTAAATTTTGTTTTGTCAAATTAGACCTTTGCTAATATTTCCTCTCCTTTAAGTATGAAGAACAAATCCAAGCACCTTTCGTCAAAACTCACAACTATATCATTTACGTCTTCCCTTTGAGTATAGGCCCTGCCGAGAGGGTAGCAAAAGATACAATAAACAGAATTCACATCTTGGCAAGAGCTTGCAGATAAAGAGATGGGCACCCACAATTTTCCTCTCTTTTTCACATCTTATATACATATACCTTTAATCAGATATTTAGGATGTTCCAGGACTCCACAAGACTGTACCTGCAGAGCCTATACTGCATTATAAGGTTAAGAGTATATAGAGGTTATATTTCTTATCTTAACGTTTGCTCTCTGTTTTAATCTGAAGCATTTAAATAAAAGATATAAACCTGCAAATACTCCTCTTCCACTGCTGAATTTTCCAGTTTCCTCTGATGACTTCAGAAATGATAATTCAGTTTGAATTTGTGAGAGTGTGTCTTAAGCCAGTGACATCTGTAGAGCAGAGGACTATAGCACCGTATAAAGTTATACCTTACCTCAGTCTTCAAGAGTTTTAAAAGATACTATAAGATTCTCATCACAAAGCACAATTGTATTAAGTAGGAGTAGTGAACTCATGCTAATCACATTTAATCTCTTATTCCAAATACTGCACATAATAGATGTGAACAGGAAAAGAGGGCAAACAATCACAAACTTTATAATAACGGGTCTTAAGCTTGGCTTCTATGTAATAACTCAGCCACCAGCATCCCAAAGTTAATTTAAAAGACACTAGACACGCATTATGTGACAAAAGAGGAAAAACTCAGCAAACTTTTAGCCTGGGAGATTAAGAAGGAAAAAGGTCTGCAGAATGATATTTTCAATTAGCACCTTGTATGTTTCCACAACCCATGATCTGCCTAAAATTAATGACAACTTTCGTGCACCCTGCGCTGATTTATAGGAACCAATCTTGGCCATAAGGAAAGATAGAGTGAATAACTTCTTCCTTTTACCTTGGCACCAGCTGTAAATATCTCAAAGCAAAGATTCACCAAAGGAAAGCATTATGCACTTGGAACCGGTGTTTCTTTACTGCTCACACAATGATGATCTAAGTCTCTGTGAATTTTCTGCTGCTTCTTGCTATGGGTTTTTGTTTAGTTTTGAACAATTCTTTCTGTGAATCTGAGATCCATACCACCGCAGCTGATTATTCTTTTCAGATGGTTTCCTTCACTAACATCCTGAGACTTAATTCTTGTTACAGTACTCTCCCTACCCTGAGGAGCACATTTCCTATTGACCAATACTCTGCACAATTCTGATTATAATTGTAAAGGCACTGCACTGAGATTAAACCTCCTACTTCCACATCTCATGCACAGCGATCTGAGAGGGTTATTAAAATAGACTCCCTTCTGATCATCTCTGTAGACATTTTAATCTTACATTCAGTGTTTTTATATCCAAACCTTGCTCCTCACACACAGGGGGGAGGGAATTAATTGAATTGAGTGGGAGGTTGATTTGGTGGAGTCCGTTGGAACTGAGCAAAAGTATATCTCATCTATTGAAAAGCACTTACACTGAATTCTAACAAAATAAGCCCATTTTTAAACTGCTCACTTCAAAGGGAAGAGTGGGAATTGCTTGTGCTTTGTCTTTCCCCACTAGTGTTTCTATTATCATTTTTCTTAAAAACAAAACAGGCACCTGGGAAAAGATGATACAACTGCAATGTATGGAGTGGAGCATGGTTGGTTTTTTTTTCCCTTCTAATGTTATTTCTAATACAGAAATGTGAAAGGCCTTTCAGCAGAGTCACGGGATGAGGATGGACTGCGAGGAAGACAGTGAGGTAGGCAGTTAACAGCACTTTATTTTCTCTCCCTGCCCACTGCATGGAATCTGGGTTCACTTGCTGATTTTCTCACATCTTCTCGCTTATATGTAAAGGACACAAGAAGTAGCAACAACAGGAGAAAGCATTTGCCTAAAGCCTCCACTCAGATGTTAGTGCACAATGAGAACTGAAGCACCCTCCTGTTAGGATTGTGAAACTTCCCATAAACCCCAGCACCTCCCAGAACAGAGCATGCTTTAACGAATCATAGAATCATAGAATCATAAAGGTTGGAAAAGACCTCTAAGATCATCAAGTCCAACCGTTAACCCAACACCACCATGCCCACTAAACCATGTCCCTAAGTGCTTGTCTTGGAAGAGAAGAGGATTGTGGACTGGGAGGATGTTGGGAGCACATTGGGTGTGCTCCTAGATTTACTCTCATGACCTGTCAGCATCTCTGGAGAGATGTGTTCATTAGGAATGAATCAGGATTTGCATGAGTCAAGGAAAGGAGAATGTGCCCCACATCCCGTTGGGATTGAGCATCTTCAGCAAGAAGGCAGAATATTTGCCAGGAAGGCCAGGGAGAAGAGAGGAAGACTAATATTAAACATGGAGATATTCATGTGTCTGACCCCCAAGTTAGCAGCCAAGGCTCAGAAACAGACCTGTTAAATCCTAACCCCCTTCTACCTCTTTCAATAACCCAGAACATGACACAATATTATAGTACTTTAACATAACACAGATACGGTGAGCTCAAAATGTCCTCTGCTTTCCTGGGCCATGTTAGGACTAAGACCTGTGTATTCACCTAAAACTTTTGGCTTCTACGACAAAACAAAGTTTCAAAGAGGCCATGACTAGAAGACAGCACTCTCAAGAAGAACTGCTGTGGAGCTGAGCCCTTGGTTTCCAGGACCCAGAGGTGTCTCAGAGAAATTACAGGCAAGCCTCAATGCCAGTTACGTGTCAGTGTGGTCTCTGGAGTTCCATGTTTCCAGTTTTGTCATCCTCATTTTGCTACAATCCATCTCTCTAGTACTTTTCTGGTAGGTAGAGGAATCTCAAGCAAGTCTGGCAAGTGTGATACACATGACACCTCCAGAGCTCCCTTCCCCCAATTAAATGCAAGCCTGTAAAGAAAGTCTGGGTACCTGGAATCCAACTAGAAATCCTGGGAGGTAAGACCTTATTTTCTGCTAAGCTTCAGTAGTTAGTTCAGGGTGAACAGCATCAAATGCTGAAGCACAAAGAGCCCCTCCAGGAGGAACTGAAGTTCTCTCTAGCAAGTAACAAGGAGTCACAACTTAGTCTGTAACTTCAGGAGCATTAGCAGTTCTGTAGCATCTTGTTCTTTCTTATGTTAAAGCTCCCCTCACTTTCATTCAACCACAAACTACTGTCCTCCTCACTATTTTTAATTAATTGCTTTTATTTACCAGATTTGACATTTGTTAATCTGATCAATATCAAATTAACCTCACCTTCAAGGTCGTTAATGCTGAAAAAAACTGTTTTCAGAAAACCCTGGGAGCAGCACATACATCCTCCCTGTTTGACACTAGCAATCACCCTCTCTTCTGTCAATTGATCCTTTCACGTTGCTAGCCCTTCCTTTAGTACATCAGTAGATTTTTGTGATCTAAAAAACCCCAAACTAACTAGCAATTCTGCCATATCCAATTGGTACCTTGCCTGAGAAACAGGCCCAGGCAGATGGGAGGGGGAACCCCAGAACCCCCCAAAAACTCATTTGGCTTTGCACATCAATAAAATGGAAAGCTTTGGAGTGTGTTTTTTAAAGTGTTGCTACCACCATTGTAACATTATCCAGCAAAATTTAAAGTCTCTTTCCAATCTGTATATACATCCATATAAAGCATAACCCCAAACACTTCCACCACCCATTTCAGCATTAAGACCATCCCCATTACCTGGACTCCTCGCCACTAAATCTTGCGATGTTCCTCACACACAACGGGTCTTGCTCAAGTCTCCCATCACACAATTTCTGATGTACTTGTAGATAAGGTCTCCTGGGGCCAGTACTCCATACAAGGGAACTGAAGGATGAAGACGGCACATCAGAAGGTAGCGCTCTCTGGGTTCAGCTTTAGATCTATTCAGCCCTCCCCAGGTCAGTTCTGGCTGGGGAAGACAAGCAGTTTCTGAAACTTTATCCAACAGCTCCCAGTGTGCTTACACCTGCAGATGGCCAACAACAGAATTTGGAAGTCGGGGTTGCCACAGGACCATTACGTTTTCACCAACGAGCACAGGCAGCCTGCAGGAAGTGCATGGGGACCATTCACAGGGGAAAGGTGGTGCACAGAGGACAAAGAGGCAGCAAAACCAGGGGAATAAGGTACAGGGAAGCAGCACTGGATGGAGAACAGATCAAGAGAGCAGCTTTGAAAAACAAGCAGAATGTAAACAGTGTAAATGCTCTAAAGTTGGGGTGGGGTAGGGAGGCAATGACAGGCAGGTGTTGTGGTAGGAAAAAGAAAAACATTCATTTTATTTCAAGTTTGGTGTATCTAGCCTGAGCTAGATGGGAAAATGGGAAAGGAGATGAGAAAGAGTAAGGGGGAAACAGGTACAGAAGTTCAGACAAGGTGTAGACTGAGTCTAGCAGAACTTTTTCTTTCTTTTAATTTAATGTTCAGTCCGCTTCGACTCTAAAAAACAGAGCTGTTAATACACTTCAGAAATTTAGTACAGGAACTAGTCTATGGTTAACTTTGCAGCATGTAATCAGCTGTAAGTATGACACTGCTTATCACCTTTACTTTGTCATTAGCTATAAACAGAAATATTTTAGTCTATTCCTTGAGAACCTCCCTTATTACAGCTTCTTAAAATACTCTCATAGTACTGCATCAATTTGGTAAAACAGCCTTATTTTTGGCTCACTTTCTTTGACATCCAGATCCCAGATCTGTGTTAATATACATGGCAATTATGTTCTAACTTGAAATGCCACAATATTTTACTTCATTCGTTACTACATAAATATGTAGATTTATGTGCACGGCTCATAAGTAGTAAATATTACCGTTATCTGTCACCATAAACCAGTAAAAACCTGGCTCATGAAGCACCATTTTCTTGCCTTTCTTCTCTTACACTACAGTGAGGGGCAAAAATCAGCTATGTTTCTTTGAGAATTATTATGGCCTTTACAACATGACTGACACCTCAAAGTAAAAGAGAGCCTTTGCCTCAAGAAACTTAAGGTATAAATGTCAGCCGAACTCCATCGGGTAAAAGCAAACATCATTCTCATCATGATTAACAAGGAACTAACACATTGTTTCAAAAAAGCATTTCTGGAAACAGAAGAACAGGAAAATCCCACTGAGATGACAACCAGAGACTTTAAAAAAAGTTGTGCCTGGAGAATCCTGCTTGGACCCATGCAGCAATGGTAGGAACACCACAAAAGTGGCAAGATAGGCTAAAGGTGGTGGTGGGGGGGGAAATGCACACAAAACCCCCAAAAAACCTATGCAGAATAATCAGCATCCCAGAGACCATCATCATTAATCTGTTATTGCAAAGATTTTTTTCCTGCCTCATTGAAGAAAAAACACATTAAGAATTTAAATAACTTTACTTAAGCAAAACATTCAGCATAGCCCATGAAGCTGATGTAATCCACTATTTTGGCAGCATGTGGCAAGCCATTTCATAAGATGCTGTTCTAAAGTGATGTGTTTATTATGTTAATTTATGCTATATCTCTGTATAATATACAGTATTTTAATAATTATTAGTATCTAGAAACTAAAGAGGTTCATATGGACATTTAGGTCAACAAACATGACAGTGTGTATTAGCTTAAGTCCAAGGGCTGCTCAGTATTTCCACCTAGATCTAAAATCCATGCCAGTTCAGCCTTTAGGGCTGGAAAAATTATATCAGCATAAAGTGTTTTAAAGCTGAGATTTCATACATTTTAGCTGATATTTGACTTCTGTTGAAGCAGGCAGTGTTGTCTTCCCCCTCCTCCCAGGAGAATGTTCCATCTACTTTGGCATTTCTCTAACCATCCAGTGACCAGGTTCAGTCCACTAAAGGGCAACACCTAATACCAAAAAGGGGAGAGGGAGAAGAGAAGGGAGAAGTTTTACTTTTTTGGTAGGGAGACTGTCAATTTAGTAAGTTGAATCATCCAGCTGAAGGTCAAGAACAAGACAGGCATTAGAGCTGGTAGAAGATCACTTAGCCAAGAACGGGAGGAGCAGGACTAATCCCTTCAACAGCAGCAAGCCATAAGAACAGCCCAACTGTAAAGTGAAAGCACCTCCTGAACAATTTCTAACTACTTCTTGCAGTGCAAGAGGAGCATTTGGAACACCTTCCTGTTCTTGATAGCCACATTAAGGAAGGGATAGGAGAGAGAAATAGGTTACGTTGTTAGTATCAATATATTTAAAGTGATATGTCTATTGTGTGTAGCTAAATCTTTCATATAACATCGCATTTTGTTCAAGGAATCAGGCAGTTTTATGTGTTAGAGACTTTAAAAATTCAGTTACAATTTTACGAGAATTAAGTATATTGCTTCCGCCTTCCACTTATCAGTTCCTATAATCCCTGCAGTTTCACTAGTACAAGATGCACAAACTGGCCATTTTTCAGCATCACTGAATCAGCATTTGTGAAAATAATGTTAAAAAGTTTCAGGTGATAGCAGTCTGTGTCACCTTCATGTGGATAACTAATGGAGAAGACAAGTACATGCAGGAGCCGCCACAAATGTTTTAGTTACTGATAACCTAACACCAGTTTCTAAATACTCAGAATGTGGATGTAAAACTGCAAATCTTCCTCACTAATGTTAAACTACTTCTGTACTGGAATTATTAGGAATGTTACACATTTCTTGGAGATTTTAGCAGTAACTTATTTCCAGTGATAATAAAGTAAGTTTGATTATTCTGTGTCCAGTACAAAGAAATTCATTACAGCAGTGATGCAATGTTAGGGATTACCTTCTAAGTGCAAGCATCAAAAATTAAATTTGGAACAAAGCTGACATCCAAAATATTTGAATCTTCTAACAGCTCCATCTTCCTTACTGCTTGAAATTATTGCAAAAGAAGAAGGTTAAATGTTAACAAGTGTATGACATTTTGACACCTCTAGAATTGCCAAATATAGGGGAATAAGGAAGTCAGTAACAAACCTGGTAACTCATATAAATCAAGCAGTTTAGAACATCATCTCTTTATCAGTGGAAGGAGTTGTTAGTGTCTCTGAACAACGGAACGGTAGTAAAGATGCATTCTGTTACCTGACAGAGAAAGGCAACTTGATGTACAAGTACTCACTCAACGGATTTACAAAAATATATTAAGATTTTGTACTATAGATCACGGCAGCTCAAAGATCAGAGTTGTATTTATGACAATTATTAATCCGTAAAAGATTTTAATAAAATCCACAGTCTGCAAAGTCTCAGCTAAATTCACAGTGTCTTAGATTATTTCCGTTTTTAAGTGAATCACACCTGGCCTCGCAATGATACACAGCTCATCTCCATAGTGCTGCTTGACAAATTTAAAAAACTTAAAACACTGCAATTTAAAAAATTGCAAACTCATTCTTGAAATTGAAAAAGCAAGAAAAAGTTCTTCTAAAATGGGGTTTAGGGACATAGGCTGAAACTGGCTGATAAAGTGTACGGCTCTAAGACCACTTGCCCTGCAGGTAGTGGTCTTTCACCTGATAACATGCAGAGGAAGCTCTCAGCTACTGTCACATCTCTGGAGAGTTGAAGTTCTTGTATAGCAATTCAGTATTTACATCACTTTCTCTCAGTTTCCTTTCCTTTGCATACTCGGTCACTACATCTGGATGAACTTTTTCTTCTCCCTAGAAACATGGTTTTAGCAGGGCAGAGCAGATGTCTGCAAAAGAGAAAATCTCAGCATTCAGTTGCAGTTGCCTAGATACAACCTCCTAAATGGCAGAAGTCTAGACTCATTTTTTTCAGCACAAAAATTAATGCCTATTGTTCCAAGCGCTAATCCTACTGCAAGTTCACTGAGTTCTACATTGACTATTATTGAGTTCTACTAACATAAAAGTAAGTAACATCTACTGACAGACATACCGAAAAAAATTACAAAGTAGGGAACTGACAAGTGTAACGTAAGATTTTTTTTTTTTATAATAAAAGAATGATTCAGAGCATAACATTGTTTAAGTTCCTAAAACATTTCAAAAAACGTGAAACATTTAAAGAGTTTCTGTCTTAGTATAACAAGGATCTTCATTACTCAGGATTCTAGCAGGTGCTAAACATTCAGTGAAGCTGAAATTAATTTGACTAACAAGATCCAAGGATTTCCAATGAGGGAACTGTCTCAAAACAGACTAGAGGGCTCCCAGATTTTTCTAGGGCTACTCAGTATCTTAATCCAAGAGCCTGAAGTGCATACAGCCCTAATTTCGCTCTACAGCATATACCTGGAAAGTTCTGAAATCATGGATGCAACTTGCTATGGTCACGGAAGGATCTCAAAAATGCTGGAGAAGACTCCTAGAAGCCACTGAATCTACACGTCTTGGATCCCTAGAAACCTAGTAGCTGCAGTAGATAATCAGGTTTTGCTTCAACTGTGACATCTCACTGAGGAAAGCTTAGGCTTTATAATACTGTGCAAGTACACCAAGCACAACATATTTACTTTACAGTAAATCTGTCTGGAAGCTTACCAAGCAGTTCTAAGTGTACAAGGTGGCTGGAGAGCTACTCCCAACATAGGAAGAAAATCTCTGTACCCTTCTTTAGCTATGGAGGAATATGTCGTATATGTTGTTTCAAATCACCTTGAAAAAAGCTCTGATTTATAGAATTCCCTTCTTTAGAAAATGAGGAAGCTGTGGTGGACTTAAAAAAGAAAGGTGTTAAGGGGTGTATTCTTTCAGCTCAGCAAAAATGCAAGTTATCCACTGGCTCAAAACTTGAAAAAGTTGGAATCAGAAATGAAATGTGGAATCCCTTTCCTTAGGACAACCTATTCAGAAGACCTGTGTAAAGCTTATAGATCATAGCTTATACAAACCAACAGTCTACATTCCTGTGGAAAAAAGTTCTGATACTTTAACATGTTTGCTTTGAAAAGGGAACTACTTTAACTATTTCCAGGTATCCATACGAAAACTGCAAATAAATGTCAATATTGATCTGTTAGTAAGAATATTTGTATTCTATAGACTTCAATTTTACTGAGTAACACCAGTCACTTGCTAGCGATGATGGGTGGTGATTTGGTAATTCTTCCATTGCCGCAGCTGAGAACACATCCCTTGGTGGACCAAAATGTGCTGCAGACTTACTCAAACAAGGTATACCACCTAGAGGAAAAAAGCTATTTCATCCACAGCAATGCGGAAGTGCTTGGTGTTACCATTATCATTCTCCTTTTGCAATCAAAAAAGCGATTCATTCAAAGTACACCCACCTCTGTGTAACAAAATGGCACCACAAACACCTTGTTTTTTAAGAACTATCATGAGTGAAGAGCCACCTATGAGAAAAACCATATATTCTGAAGTAACTATGCTCCAAAGAAGATGAGGTTTAGCTACATGTAACAGAGGAATTTGAAAATAACCACTTTCTAAAAACCAAAGTGGGCTTAAATTGCAGTAAGAGATTTAGGTCAAGAATTTTTTTTTTTTTCCCCAAAGGTCTAACAGTAAATATAGCAGAGCAGTGATGCAGACTGACTAGAGAAGTTGTGCAACTTCTGTCTTCAGAGCTTAAAGAACAGGTTAGACACATCTCTGACTAAAATGGTTAAGGTATACCTGATTTGCTTAAGAACTGGGAATGAAGGTGACCTCTGGTCTATAGTCTAGAAACATCAACAGGAAAATCTCTCTCTCTGTCTAAAAAGAGAGGGGAAAAGAAAGAAAAAGTCCCCACACTTTGAAACACAACCCTTGTTTGCAAAAAATTACCTTGAAGTCAATACCTGAAGGCTAATGCTCAGACAACAAAGCACAGCATGCTGAAGAGAATATTTTGTTGGCACAGCACTGTGGCTAGCTGAGGACTGTCAATGCTTTCAAGCAGCAGCAAGGCTGGTGTCCCACCACATGCAGCAAATCACTGGTGCTTGTCAGGTGCAGCTGCCAAGAAACCTCTCTTGCTTCAGAAAAGAACAGACTAGTCCAGCATGATTTCGGCTGCACAACTGAAATCTTCAAAGGATGTTGATGCTGCCAGAGGTAGGCCCAGGGCATTAAGGAACTAAAGGGGATGGGGTCAGCCCAAAGGATACTGGAGCACCGTTCCATGGAATACAGATGGTCAGAAATTTTACAGTATACATTTTTTCATCAAAAAACATCAGTTCCAACATGTGTCACTTCTGATGACTCCTCTAACAAATCTCTTACTAGATCCTGCTAGCTTGCTTTATCTAGCTCTTTGGCAAGCCATCAGTGTCAATCATCCTAAACTACCCTGACATGTAGCCTATCCTAGGGCCAGAGGCTTCAGGCTTTCAGTCTCGCTGGCTTCCAGGGATGATCAGTACTCATCCTGGGAAAACCAGCTTCCACAGCAGTCTGCATGCAATTGCTAAGCTCCAACACCTCCGTATCTGTTGAGCAGAAGTGAAAATATATCACATTTACCTCACAAGCTGTACTGATTTTGACCAGACCTGTTTGTAAAATAATCCCCCAAAATAATTCAACCAATAATTCTCCCCTTACCAACAATTTTTAAGGGCTATTTATGCATGAAAACAACTTAAAGAAACCTACTGAAGCTCCCGCAATGCTCCTCTGTCCAATACTGTTCCTGCTGCAAAACACCCCTTCTCTCCAGTTTCTCGTGTACTCTACCCAGTATCCCCAGGTCCCGTCACGTTTGCTACCTCAAAAGCTGCCGCCTGTTAGAGAAAGAGAGAACTATGTGCATGCCTGTTCGATAATTCCTGCCAAAACAAAAGAGAAGGCAGCAGATTTTTTCCTTTCCTATCCAATAGCACTGAAACTAAGGACTTTGACCTAGCAAGCCAACTAATCATGAGCATAGAAATAGTAACACCTTAGTACGCGAGACCTCCATCCCCCTGTCTGACAGGAAACCAGCCAAGGTGTGCAGGAGTGACAGGGAGGAGACAGGGGTTATCTAGGGAACAGGACATTCACATGGAGACAGTGCAATTATGCATGTCTCATTTCCTTATGAAACTAGGCTAAAACTCATAAAACATGCAGAACTCTTCAATAATAGGAGTGCTATTTTGAGCTTTTTTTTTTTTTTTTTTTTTTTTTTGAGATATTTAAGCCAATCCGCATTTAATTCACATTTTCCTGAGGAAGAAAAGTCCTTTGCTTTTCCTTTGCTGCCTGCGTGCAGAACTAATCAAGAAAGAATACAGATTTTAAACATTACATGCTGTAAACTTTGAAGGGGGAAAAACAAAGCAACATAATCCTCTTTCAAATTCAATTTGTTGATCAGGGGAAAGTTCAGTAAACTCAGAAAATTACAACAAAGGTACATCATGCAGTAAAAATGGCATTTTTTAAGGTGAAGCAGGAACTCACCAACCTCCTTTTGTTAACCATCCTGAAGAAACCAAGCACGCGCATGTGTGTAGATGCACTGCAGAGATTTCCAAAGCTCACGAGGCTCAGATTAGGTAATCCTAACTAAATTCTTACATTAAAAGAAAAAAACAAGTTAAAGAAATTCTCTAAAGCTTCATTATTGTGGCATATAATTCCTCAGCAAGGCAGGAATCTTGTCACTGGTTCTAGCAAGCTAATTGTGGACTAACAGAATAATTTATAATAGATTATCATTCTCTACAGTTAAGATTACTGCAGTCCACTGATTTTTACCAAGGCCCATGAAGTAGAAAATAGCACACCAAATGCCACTGTTTGAGAAAAATCAGTCTCTCTCCTTCTCCTCTGCGTGGATGAGAACTGCACTAGCAGGCTGCAGCTGCTCCCCAAGAGACCAGGAAGGTAAGAAATACTGCAGATGTTGCATGACCAAGACCTGGGAAAACCTATCTTCAAATACAATCTTGACCACATTCACAATTTATATAGCCCTTTCTACACAGACCAGGATTACAGGAAATGGGACATTTTGCCAAATTATTTAAAAGAAAATCTGTTCACCTCACCAAAACTCTGAACTTTAGGTTGTCTCAGTCTCTGGAATGGAATAAGATCTAACAGACACAGACTTCAGCCTCATCCCTACCTTACACAATCAAATCTTTTTAAGAAGCCTTGCTCACTGTAAAACATTTAATACTGGGAAAACCATTTCTTGAGATGGACTAGTGGATTTATATACCTGTTTGCAGAGAAAGACAAAATTCTTAATCTTTTTTCTAGTGTTTCAGCAGAACTACTTATCATCTAAGCATAGAATTAGACAAATTATCTGGAGTAAACTAGGGTATGAAACTGCAGTGCCTTAGATACTGCAGATGAACGTCTGATTGGTGCTTTCATGCTGTAACATACTATAATAGACATAAGGAAAAGTACAATGAATCAAAGGGATTTTTTTGTAAGATGGCTTATAAAACTGAAAATTAATTAAAAACGGCAATCTACAAATAGTCATATGAGCTGTTATTCCTGCAGGGCAAAGGTGCCTTTTAGTAACATGTTAAATCACAATATACAGAAATATTTCCAAGGGCATTCACTTAACTTCGAAGTTTTGCCACAATTTTTAATCAGAATGCTATCAGGTTTTGTTTTACTTCATTTACATATTGTATTTGCCAGTGGACACTACCTGATCATTTTTGGACTTCTCCAACCAATTTCATTGCTCCATTAGAGAAAAATCTAACAATTCACAAAGAAAAAAATAAAATCAGCAACCGCCTTCTGTCAAAATACTGAAATTATTTTAAATATCTGAAATTGAGTTCGGAGTACCAACATGCCTATGGTAAAGTTCTACTAACGTAATCTGAAAACTCACATCCCATGGAGTGTAAGAAGTTATTCATAAACCTTATTTTTAGTAAAATTTTAATAAAAATGATGCTTTGCATTTTCACATTCTGAAGAGCTAAAAATACAACAGAAACTTATTTACATTTTATAACAACAAAAATGTACAAATTACTATACAAAACACAGTACCATCTCAAGAAAAACAAGTTTTTGAAAGTTCTACCAGTTAGGACATTAAACCTGTATTTTCTGAAGAGATACCATTTTAAAGACTAATATCATTAACTGAACAGTGATTTTCTTCACTGAGTTAATAAAAAAACGCTTCCATGACAATTATGACTATCATTACTTTTAATTTTGGCTGATACAAATATAACCTCGTAATAAAAGTTACTGAATTTATAACAAATCAAATTCAATATATATTCTTTCCCTTGAGGTTTTTGCCACAGAACTTTTCAAAATGAGAAAAGAAGTATAGAAACTTCTTTTTAAGGAAATAAGCCTGGCAAGAGATGAGTAAGTTGCAGTTTTATGAAAACCCTGTATTTGTAAACACTCAAGCACTGCAGATGTTTAAAGTTATCTCAAAAATATACATATGGCAATCACTGTATGCTATCTGATACAGATGTTTTAGAGTGGAAATAGTTCGGCACAAGCTAAACCCTTGGAATGGTAAATTTCAATTCACATTTCTATTTGAAACATGCAAGCACATCCTGATAGGCAAAAGGAAATCTGACACAATTTTACTTCTAAAAATATGGGACATCATACTATATAGATGAAAAATTTAAAAGATCATCTCAGTCAGACCCTTAACTACCGTTCAAGTGAATTGGGAGATAGTCCCATCAATGCATTTGGGTGCCTGAGTTGTAAAAAAATGTTGATTCACAAGTTTCATGTATAGATGAATCTGATCCTACTAGTATTTCAGATTGGGTGATCGCTGAGGCACTGGAGTATAACTTAAGTCATATCTTGGGTGTATTTCTGATAAAACAGATAAGAACCTAATGCATTTTATTTAATGTAGTGAAGATTAATGCAAGCCCCCTACATTATACCATGACCTTTAAAAAGCTGATAGCTATTTATTGTTTTGAAAGCCAACCCAAGGAACAGACATCAGGTCACAAAGTAATCTGACATCAATAAATCTACAGTAGTTGTACTGGAGAAGTGACAGAAAAATGCTTTGAATTGAACACTGACAGCTTTTACCAATGTAATGCTTCAGGATCATACGGTTACTCTTAAAAGGGGACTGTGTAAAAGTTTTAATCCTATTTCTAATCGAGGGGAAAAAACCCCATAACAATCAGTTCAACGTAATATGAAGAAACACTATTAAAGCGCCCAAACTGTTTTTACATTCATTTGAACCCATGTCTCTGAAAAGGTGAAATATCCTGGTCTGGAATATGTATGGTCCATCAATCTAACGTTAAAAACTTTGTTACTTTAACCCATGAGTATACTGTATGATTAGTAGAAAATCTTTAGCAGACACAAAAAAAATGAAAGATGAAACTGCAGCAAGAGAGCATGGCAAACCTGAGAGATCTATTAGTGCATAAATCTGCTTAAAAACTAAAAAGATAGAAAGAGAGAGCTAACAAACTACAATAAAAGTTATGTCTTTAAAGCAGTAAGTTATAACAGGGTGGGAAATGTTTAATTTGCACACATGCCTGCAAAGGGGTCACTATATTTCTGAAAATAAAGAGCTGGTATTTTTCACAGCATCAGATTTACGGTAAAAAGCCATAAATTGTATATTTTAATATTATGCTTTTCCCACCCTGGCAGAGAATAAACATGAATTTAGAAGCACAGTAGAAGTGAAAAAGAAGAGGAGAGATAGAAAGCAGCAGAGAAAGACAG
The DNA here is from genome assembly GCF_000690835.1 of Fulmarus glacialis. Taxonomy (NCBI): domain Eukaryota; kingdom Metazoa; phylum Chordata; class Aves; order Procellariiformes; family Procellariidae; genus Fulmarus; species Fulmarus glacialis. Next base: position 15,144 of record NW_009220115.1, read on the forward strand.
AAAAGGTGAATACAGAGCTGCAGAAGTGTTTATTGAGCATGCTACAGAGGTAAGCAGAGTACACACAAAATGAAATTAAACAACCGTCAAACCTCCCAACTTTGTTAGAAAATTAATTTTTAATTGTGCCACTTTCAAACTATACTGAATTTTACAATTCTAAAGATGTAAAAACTCAACTAATAGAAAATATACATGACCATTTTTTTTCTACATAGATAACAGAATCTATGAATCTTGAAACTAAGTACATCAATTTCAAAAAGTATTGGTCATTTAAACAGAATCAAGGTAACAGTTCAGACTGACAGAGAACTGCTTTAAAATTAACTGGATCTGTAGATTCTGAGCCATGTTTATAGTAAAGTCAGATCAATTTCTAAATACAAAATATTTTGAAGAGATTTATTAAAACTGAATATTACAATGCAAGGTAAATTAAGACTAAAGGCACATAAACTTTGGTCCCACCTGGTTGTCAGTTTTAGAAAACTGCCACAAAATTTCCTGCAAACATTTGCAGCAAACTTTCTTCACCATTGAAAAATACATGCACCATTTCCTGAACTAGCTTGACCAGTCTGTACATGCTCAGAAATCCACAACCATGTTCCATATCTTAATTACAAACTAAAGATGGCAATATATATTGAAATGCACATAAGTCATGTCAACTTCAAAAACATCTACGAAAAATATTCAGCCACAAACAAGACATTACTTAGTGCTGACATTTATATGATACATCCCACAAGAGTGTGTACAAAAAGGTTAAGATTCCACAATGCTTTTCACGTAGGGCTCAAAGTCACAGAAGTCACTTTTTGTCCTTTAAGAAATTAATATTCTGTACCTTGTTAATTTTAAACTAATGCCTACATTCATAACTGAATCTAGACCAGAACCATGAAATACAAAAGGCCTTTTTAAAAAAAGAGCACAAAGCAAAAAGTAGCAGAAATCAAATAACTTCATTTTACTCTTTCAGCGTAATGCATCTTATCCAATTAAGAAGAAAAGTAAGTGACAAGCCAGCAGATAAAGAAATCTATCAAGCAGGAGAAACAAAAGCTTAACCTTTTTACACACCCCTGCCTAAACATATTTAAATTATCATGTAACAATGTGCCCCAGACAACCAAATTTGCTTTTTACTAGTTATGCAATTCCAGCAGTACTAGTTTTCCTTTTTAAGGCACGTACGTCAACTAAGTTGAAAAACTGTGGTATTAACTTGAAATCTTTTAAACAAAATGATGGTTTATCTAAACAACAGTTGAACAACAGCAGTTAGTATCACTGCTTTTTAAATTTTTTTTTATTTTTTATTTTTTAAAACAACCAAGGAATGATAACAGCATGAAAAAAAAATAAAAAAAACAACAGAAGACAAACTCTGGTCCCCACTTTCCTGAACAGTCAATAGGTGACAACACCAAACAATGCAATACACCCTCATTTTCAATCTGGCTTTTTAAATAGTTGACTTAGAGAAAGAAACTCTCAGATGGTGATTTTCTCCCAGATTATAATTGTGAAGATCAATCAAAGCCTGAATAGCTTCTTCTACTGTTGACATCTGAAGAAGTGCCATCTTGTGATCTCTTCTGAAACAAAATAATGGCATTAGGAATTCGAACACTACAGGGCTTGCTCCTAATGTTTGCTATCCTCTATGCACTTTTCCTTATGACATGCTGCAAAAACGCACTTAGGCAGTCTTTTATTAGAGCTATGTACAGAAAAGTTACTTACTGAAAAAATTTAAATGCTTTCACAGTGCCTCCAGTGTTAGCAAACAATGTGCGTAGATCCTCTTCTGCTACTGATGGTCTACAGACAGAAAGAAAATACGCATAAGCAAGAAATTATTAGTCAATTCAGTGCGTTGTGATTCACATTAATACTACTGGCTTACCGACAGCCAACACTTACGGAATATTGGACAGATGAAGCGTTGCAGAAGGAGGGAATATATTTTGAAAGTTTTTTGAACCAGGTTTCTTGAAGCGATGCAGAGGTGAATTACCAAAATCTTTAGTCAGCCCTTGGTCATCAAGTCCCTCTCGAGGTAGTTGTACTGTCTGATGTTTAGAAAGGGTAACCCGAATAATCTTTCCATACATTTTTTGTCCATTAAGATGGCTCATGGCTGAAAAAGACAAGTTTACTCCATTCAATGTTACTTTTCAATAGCTTGTGGTACATCTCACATGCAAACAAGAAAAACACCCATGCAAATCAAAGGGTCAATATGCTAAAAGACTGGAATGAAGAACTAGATCTGCAGATTCTGCATGAGTATTTAATTTTATTTAAAGACCATCACATTGATTCAGCTGTTGAACTCATTTAGGATATTGTGCAGATGTTCTGGAATACAGGTACATGCAATAAGATTTTGGATCTTGTGGATAACCAGGATACAAGACAAACTGACAAATGTAAACATGCTTAGTTCACCTGATTTTACACAGCATAATTTCAAGTATTTAGACTAATGGGAATATAAACAGAAAACTAATCTTACCCAGCTGCGACTGGTTTCCATCAGCCATCTGTATAAGAGCACTGTCTTTCTTATTGTATAAAATCTTCACACGCTGCACATCACCATAAACACCTTTTCAAAGTCAAAGGTAACCCAAAAGAAAAAGTTCATTTTAAAGCCAGTCACCTAAGTAACATATTTTGACATATCAATGGAACATTCAGACAGCAACAAGATCACTCACCCAAACTCAACACTCTCACAAATGAATAAAGGAGATAAAGATTTTGAATAGTGAATTTTGAAAAGAATAATTTCTGATAAACCCTCAAAGCTATGTGAATGACATTAAATTAAAGACCATGCAAAATATATTAGCATGCATTAAAAGAAAATCTGTGTCTATGGAGAGTTTTAAACAGCAAAAGAAAAATAGCAAAAGATTTACTATTCAACTTTAAGCCAAAGTGCTAGCTACAAATAAGAATTAAGGTGAAACAAAAAAAACCAAACCAAAACAAAAACCAAAACCAAAATCAAATCAATAATAAAAGTATAGTGCTAACAATAACATACCGAAGAGGGTAAACAGACTTTGGGGCGTAACCATCTTTAGAAGGAGAGAAGAGCAAGCAGCGTAAGACAAGAAGAGAGAAGAGTCGAGGAAGAGCG